>NC_090238.1:1045000-1122500 GCF_024489055.1 Chanodichthys erythropterus
GGCGCAAGCCGCTAGGCCCTGTGCGGTCACACAGTTGACACAGCCCTTGCAACAGTACTGAACATGAATACATTGGAGCGTAGAATAGCTGAGCTGATACATGTATCAGCACCTGTACGATCGCATGCAGAGAGACTTTAAAGATTCGGAGAAGGCATTTCATTCCTGGAAAGAAATTGCAACGAAGCTCCACATGCTAGTATGCGGAGTGTCAAGGCCAGTCTCTCCGTAGTGGAAATCGGTATCCTGTGTGTTTGAGCAAGTTTCACATATGGTGATACCCTTTTCAAGAGAACGTCAAATTGTGAGGCGCACATTCTGAAGTATGAAAAATGCACTTCCTCATCTGTGCTTCGTTAAGTGGACACACACACCACCTACATTGCTTGTTCTTTTTCTTTGCCATTGAATAGATCAATGCTACTGCCAGATGTAACTGTTCTTCTCTCACTGCTGCTATATTTGTTGTGTTTAGGGGATGCTTGCCTTGGATACGTGTGAAACAAATTTACATACTCAATCTGCCTCCAGCAGCATGGATGTGTCGAAATGTTTTAAAAACAGTATACTGTCGCTCAGCCTTTTCAAACCTCTTTTTGCCCCCAAATGAAGAATGAGAAAGAACTTTGTTTGAAGTATTTTGGACCTTTAGTATTCAATTTCCAGCAAGAGGCATTATATTCATTAAACTTACTAAAAATATATTCATTTGAAATAATTTATCAATTAATAACATTTAAACAGAGCTATGATTGCCATTTCTGTACAGTTTAGGAAGGTCTTTAAGATATGCATAGTTTAAACAATATTTACATTAAGTATATTAAGTATATTAAAAATAAACATAGAATAGCAATGCAGTTGTTCAGTTACATGTCAGTGGCAGTTGACACTTGTGACTTGAGTCTGATGTATACAAAATTCCTTGCAGTGCTTTGAAAAAGAGAATCATGGAATCCAAGACAGGGCACTTTTTGGAGAAGGACAAAAGACTTTTGGCAGAACTCAAGAATCTTCACTGTGACCCTCACCCTTTCTGCACAGTGCTGCCCTCTGAGGCAGATTTTAGTAAGTATGAATGGATAATTCTAAGATTAATATTTATGTCATGCAAGTCATGCAAGTCTACTTCACCATCATCTGAGAAAGTACATGTTACCACCATTCTCTAACAGTTACATTATGCAATGTCAGATAAATAAGCAAATACAGACTGAAGCAGATAGCACTCTGCTGAGCCTGTTTTGTTTCATTCTTCATAAATCATACTTTTTTTTTCTTGGGTGCTGCAGCCCTCATGGCACCATCACTGATTGTCTGCTTTTGTACGTTTTTTATTTTTTCCTGAGAGTGTGGATTGTGTCTAGACTGATTAAATACACCTGTGTGGCCTCACCCCGTGTCCTAACCAGACGCGATGCGATAAGATTCCAGTATCAAACAATTTGTCTGTCCACACCAGACGCGACAGGACTGTGAGACATGATAAAATTATAACCAAATACATAACCAAATTCATGAATACGCCACCTTTTTAACATTATTAAAAATACTTACTGAGTTATTGAAACAATCTTTGTCATTGTGATGGAATTTAATTAATCATAACTAACATTTCTTTTTTCTTGCAGAAATAACATTTATATGCTTTTGAAACCTAAATGTTCTCAAACTTTGCATGGGCCTAAGTCAGTGTGTGTGTCTGAATCATGTCCAAATATAGGAAAAGGGAAAATTAAACTTAGGAACAGCTAGACAACTATCTAAATATAATAGCACCATGATATTGAGTAACCAACAAACTAATACACATGATTTGGGCAGATCTTGCTTTACCTAGTAACATGAGGGTTTGACATATGAAGAACCAATCATATTGTAGAATGCTTTACCATGCTCCTATCCTATATAAACTGTTGTATTCTTCTTGCTGGTGGGATTCTCTTTGATTGATATGAGGTCCCCCTGCTGTGAATAAAGCATATTCTAAGGCATAGTCTGGAGTCTATCTGGTTATTGCTGTGCAGAAAGTCAGGGAGCACTCGATTTAAAAGGGTCAAGACATTGACCAAAATATTATTGTGTGGATTATAGTGTGGATTAGGAGACGCCCTGAAAGATCATGTATATTATTGGGTGTGGATTAGGAGACGCCCTGAAAGATCATGTATATTATTGGGTGTGGATTAGGAGACGCCCTGAAAGATCATGTATATTACTGGGTGTGGATTAGGAGACGCCCCGGAAGATCAGGTATATTATTGGGTGTGGATTAGGAGACGCCCTGAAAGATCATGTATATTATTGGGTGTGGATTAGGAGACGCCCTGAAAGATCATGTATATTACTGGGTGTGGATTAGGAGATGCCCCGGAAGATCAGGTATATTATTGGGTGTCGACTAGGAGATGCCCCGGAAGATCAGGTATATTATTGGGTGTGGATTAGGAGACGCCCCGGAAGATCAGGTATATTATTGGGTGTGGATTAGGAGACGCCCCGGAAGATCATGTATATTATTGGGTGTGGATTAGGAGATGCCCCGGAAGATCAGGTATATTATTGGGTGTGGATTAGGAGACGCCCCGGAAGATCAGGTATATTATTGGGTGTGGATTAGGAGATGCCCCGGAAGATCAGGTATATTATTGGGTGTGGATTAGGAGACGCCCCGGAAGATCAGGTATATTATTGGGTGTGGATTAGGAGATGCCCCGGAAGATCAGGTATATTATTGGGTGTGGATTAGGAGATGCCCCGGAAGATCATGTATATTATTGGGTGTGGATTAGGAGACGCCCCGGAAGATCAGGTATATGTGACCCGTCACGGAAACCAGGGACACAAGTCGGCAGCACAACTCTCGAGCAAAATGAGAAAGAAGCATTTTTTTTCAAAATTGGTGATTTTCGTTTTTTTGCAGAATCTGTTAGTTCAGATCATGAAGAAGCCTTTCCATGTTTGAGATAGCAGTATTGGTATATTTAAAAGCGTACATTTTGAGGTTGAAATCGGCTTGTTTTTCGGAGATTCTAGCACGCAGTAGGGGCGTGTTATTGTCTGTGTGTATTTCCATACTGGGAAGCGTGGCTACTTATTATGCAGCGCCCTGGCCGGCTCTAGCTGATATCAAAATTCAATGAAGAACCGTGGCCGTTACACCGAAAATGTTTTGAAGTACTTCTTCGACAAGCCGGATGCTTATGAACAAACGCTCACTGATTCTGAAGACGATCTGAGCGACGATGAAAGCGGCATAATAAGACATTACCTCTCTGGAGTCGGGTAACGCGCCGGCGCATTTTGCAGGATTTTTTTCACATTGCAGCAAAACAGACTTAAAATACTCCGTCATTTTTTGTCATAGAGACATAAGTAATATATCAATTGAAACTATAGAATGTCTTCTTTTATTTGTGTACACTCAGAGTAAAAACAAAATGTTGTGCTTTTTGAAAAATAAAGAAAACTAACATGATGCGTGATCTCTCGTCTCCCTCTGAACGCAGTCCAATCTGATAGTTCTCAGAAAATGAACTGTAACTTAGTGAATACGAATCACAAAAAAATTATACTTATGTCTGAAAAAACGTTGAAATGTCAAGTTTTAAATCGTGTAAGTCAAATCGAAAACAAACCTTCTGTGTTTATGTAATCTGTATGAAAAGAGAGCCATGTCAGACGCCCGTGATTCAGCTCATTATCCGCTAATGCGGCCACGCCCACGGAGCCAGCGCTATTCAGAAGCAAATTCAGTCAATACATGCATTCATCATTTCAATCGTGTATTTATTGTCTTGAAAAGTGTTTTGAATAGCCATAGTTAGCGATCTCTGGCCTCTGTTAGTTCAGTTAGTATCCTTTAATATTAATAGTATGCGGTCCATGCAGCTTTACAGGGGGTATGGCTTATCTAAATGAGATGTAAATGAGCCCTATTGTCACTCCCAGCAGGTGAGAACAGGTGAGAACTGCAACTTTAGAGGCGTTTTTCTCCCTATAGAGCTTTCTTGAGTGCCTACCTTCAAATGGCCACAACTTCTCCAAATATTGTATTATGGGTGTGGATTAGGAGATGCTCTGAAAGATCATGTATATTATTGGGTGTGGATTAGGAGATGCCCCGGAAGATCAGGTATATTATTGGGTGTCGACTAGGAGACGCCCCGGAAGATCAGGTATATTATTGGGTGTGGATTAGGAGACGCCCCGGAAGATCAGGTATGTTATTGGGTGTGGATTAGGAGACGCCCTGGAAGATCAGGTATATTATTGGGTGTGGATTAGGAGACGCCCCGGAAGATCAGGTATATTATTGGGTGTGGATTAGGAGACGCCCCGGAAGATCAGGTATATTATTGGGTGTGGATTAGGAGACGCCCCGGAAGATCAGGTATATTATTGGGTGTGGATTAGGAGACGCCCCGGAAGATCAGGTATATTATTGGGTGTCGACTAGGAGACGCCCCGGAAGATCAGGTATATTATTGGGTGTGGATTAGGAGACGCCCCGGAAGATCAGGTATATTATTGGGTGTGGATTAGGAGACGCCCCGGAAGATCAGGTATATTATTGGGTGTGGATTAGGAGATGCCCCCGGAAGATCAGGTATATTATTGGGTGTGGATTAGGAGAACGCCCGGAAGATCAGGTATATTATTGGGTGTGGATTAGGAGACGCCCTGAAAGATCATGTATATTATTGGGTGTGGATTAGGAGACGCCCTGAAAGATCATGTATATTATTGGGTGTGGATTAGGAGACGCCCCCGGAAGATCAGGTATATTATTGGGTGTGGATTAGGAGACGCCCTGAAAGATCATGTATATTATTGGGTGTGGATTAGGAGACGCCCCCGGAAGATCAGGTATATTATTGGGTGTGGATTAGGAGACGCCCTGAAAGATCATGTATATTATTGGGTGTGGATTAGGAGACGCCCCTGGAAGATCAGGTATATTATTGGGTGTGGATTAGGAGACGCCCTAAAAGATCATGTATATTATTGGGTGTGGATTAGGAGACGCCCCCGGAAGATCAGGTATATTATTGGGTGTGGATTAGGAGACGCCCCCGGAAGATCAGGTATATTATTGGTTGTGGATTAGGAGACGCCCCCGAAAGATCAGGTATATTATTGGGTGTGGATTAGGAGACGCCCCGGAAGATCAGGTATATTATTGGGTGTGGATTAGGAGACGCCCCGGAAGATCAGGTATATTATTGGGTGTGGATTAGGAGACGCCCCGGAAGATCAGGTATATTATTGGGTGTGGATTAGGAGACGCCCCCGGAAGATCAGGTATATTATTGGGTGTGGATTAGGAGAACGCCCGGAAGATCAGGTATATTATTGGGTGTGGATTAGGAGACGCCCTGAAAGATCATGTATATTATTGGGTGTGGATTAGGAGACGCCCTGAAAGATCATGTATATTATTGGGTGTGGATTAGGAGACGCCCCTGGAAGATCAGGTATATTATTGGGTGTGGATTAGGAGACGCCCTGAAAGATCATGTATATTATTGGGTGTGGATTAGGAGACGCCCCGGAAGATCAGGTATATTATTGGGTGTGGATTAGGAGACACCCACAAAGAAAATGTATATTATTGGGTGTGGATTAGGAGACCCCCCGTAAGATCAGGTATATTATTGGGTGTGGATTAGGAGACGCCCTGAAAGATCATGTATATTATTGGGTGTGGATTAGGAGACGCCCCCGGAAGATCAGGTATATTATTGGGTGTGGATTAGGAGACGCCCTGAAAGATCATGTATATTATTGGGTGTGGATTAGGAGACGCCCCCGGAAGATCAGGTATATTATTGGGTGTGGATTAGGAGACACCCTGAAAGATCATGTATATTATTGGGTGTGGATTAGGAGACGCCCCCGGAAGATCAGGTATATTATTGGGTGTGGATTAGGAGACGCCCCCGGAAGATCAGGTATATTATTGGTTGTGGATTAGGAGACGCCCCCGAAAGATCAGGTATATTATTGGGTGTGGATTAGGAGACGCCCCGGAAGATCAGGTATATTATTGGGTGTGGATTAGGAGACGCCCCCGGAAGATCAGGTATATTATTGGGTGTGGATTAGGAGACGCCCCCGGAAGATCAGGTATATTATTGGGTGTGGATTAGGAGACGCCCCGGAAGATCAGGTATATTATTGCGTGTGGATTAGGAGACGCCCCTGGAAGATCAGGTATATTATTGGGTGTGGATTAGGAGACGCCCCGGAAGATCAGGTATATTATTGGGTGTGGATTAGGAGACGCCCCTGGAAGATCAGGTATATTATTGCGTGTGGATTAGGAGACGCCCCGGAAGATCAGGTATATTATTGGGTGTGGATTAGGAGACGCCCCCGGAAGATCAGGTATATTATTGGGTGTGGATTAGGAGACGCCCCCGGAAGATCAGGTATATTATTGGGTGTGGATTAGGAGACGCCCCTGGAAGATCAGGTATATTATTGGGTGTGGATTAGGAGACGCCCCGGAAGATCAGGTATATTATTGGGTGTGGATTAGGAGACGCCCCGGAAGATCAGGTATATTATTGCGTGTGGATTAGGAGACGCCCCGGAAGATCAGGTATATTATTGGGTGTGGATTAGGAGACGCCCCGGAAGATCAGGTATATTATTGCGTGTGGATTAGGAGACGCCCTGGAAGATCAGGTATATTATTGGGTGTGGATTAGGAGACGCCCCGGAAGATCAGGTATATTATTGGGTGTGGATTAGGAGACGCCCCGGAAGATCAGGTATATTATTGGGTGTGGTTTAGGAGAAGCCCCGGTATATCAGGTATAGTAGTGGGTGTGGATTAGGAGACGCCCCGAAAGATCAGGTATATTATTGGGTGTGGATTAGGAGACGCCCCGGAAGATCAGGTATATTATTGGGTGTGGATTAGGAGACGCCCCGGAAGATCAGGTATATTATTGGGTGTGGATTAGGAGACGCCCCGGAAGATCAGGTATATTATTGGGTGTGGATTAGGAGACGCCCCCGGAAGATCAGGTATATTATTGGGTGTGGATTAGGAGAACGCCCGGAAGATCAGGTATATTATTGGGTGTGGATTAGGAGACGCCCTGAAAGATCATGTATATTATTGGGTGTGGATTAGGAGACGCCCTGAAAGATCATGTATATTATTGGGTGTGGATTAGGAGACGCCCCCGGAAGATCAGGTATATTATTGGGTGTGGATTAGGAGACGCCCTGAAAGATCATGTATATTATTGGGTGTGGATTAGGAGACGCCCCCGGAAGATCAGGTATATTATTGGGTGTGGATTAGGAGACGCCCTGAAAGATCATGTATATTATTGGGTGTGGATTAGGAGACGCCCCGGAAGATCAGGTATATTATTGGGTGTGGATTAGGAGACGCCCCCGGAAGATCAGGTATATTATTGGGTGTGGATTAGGAGACGGCCTGAAAGATCAGGTATATTATTGGGTGTGGATTAGGAGACGCCCTGAAAGATCATGTATATTATTGGGTGTGGATTAGGAGACGGCCTGAAAGATCATGTATATTATTGGGTGTGGATTAGGACACCTCTGTGCGTCATTACATCACGTCCGTAAACAGAAAGGAAGGAGTCCCGTCGAGAGGCTAGTCAGTTATATCATGTGAGGATGCTGCTGGTAGCGGCACATTTATAGCCTTTTCTCACAGCAGCTGAAATAATTAAACTTATCATTTTGATGGTGGATTGTAATACAGAAAGATCCAAATGACAATCATCAGTGACAACTGGAGATTCACCCGTAGCCAAAAAGCAAAAAAACTTTGGACTGTGGAGTGGCTACAGAAATTGAAATCTACAGGTAACACTAATACACACTAAATACACATAGTCACGCAATGCTGATGTTGTTAACAATAACAAATTGAGAACAATATACAGTAATATCATTAGTAATCATCATTGGCAGCGTGATTTATTGTAGGCCTAATGCTATTTTCCTCAGTTGGTCAGAACAAAAATGGCAGAAATGTTACTTACTTGTTCAGATGATATTTTCCAGTGAAAATTCTTATATTGGTCATACTTTCAAGACGTAGAATCTGTGATTCTGAGGTGCAGTATCCACACCGGTGCGGTGACTGACACCAAACATTAGATTCATCTGCGCTGACGAGCTGTGCCGAGGCACAACGCACGTACAGATAACTGTTCCACATATGACTGCAATTGCAGGTTTCAAACAAGAGATGGCGACAAAAAGGAAAAATCGCGGATTGCAGCTTTAAATAAAGTACATAAACAGTACCTGAGATTATCATTGTCATACTTTGTGTTGCTGGTTCAGCCGCGACGTCACAGAAAAACAGAAACCGTTTCTAAAATAGAATTGTCGCATGTCGCCGTCGTGGCTAGTTAGGACAAAAACTCTAATTAACATGGAAAAGATACCTTTTGTCATGTGTCGTGGCGCATCTGGTTTGGACGTGGTGTTACTCTCAAAGTTGTGTCAAGCCATCCAAGATTAGAATGTAATAGACTGAGAAAGTTCTCTTCAGTTTTGTGAGCAATATGCATCAGATGATTACTAAATGTACTGTGCAATCTGTGAACATGCCATCTGAGGCTGAGACTACACTTAACTTAAACATGGAGAACAAAGTACTTGAACTTTCATCTTTCGTGAATTTCTGCATTTCGCAGGGGAAGAAACATTTAACACTACAATTAAAAAATGAGATTTTGAAGCAATGTGTCATCAAAGAGACAGCTTTCTAAAAGTCAAACAAATATTCATATACCTGTATTATAATGCTAGTGTGCTATTATATAATACAATATATTTTTTCCTCTTAGCCTTTTGGAAGATTCTCATGAAAGGTCCACCTGAAACCCCTTATGAACATGGAGTCTTTGAGCTGTATTGTGAGTTTGGACCCGATTATCCTGTGAAACCACCTATTATGAGATTCTTCACTCCTGTATCCTTTTTTAATGTCTGAGCCTCACCTGCACTCCTCACATTTAGGAAATCCATGCAAGACCTGGATCAAGTAATAGATCCATTAGAGTCTTTTTTCAGCAGTTACAGATCACAGGTCACATCCACCCAGTGTCACCACCACAAAATGAAAATGTTCATTCAAGTATAACACTAATTGAAAACAAATTACTTATTTTTTTAATTCACAATTAATTTTTTATTACATTCCTTAATGTTTTATAAAGGTTTACCACTGCAATGTGAACAGTGAGGGAAGAATATGTCACAACATATTTGACAGAAATTACTCAGCCCACATTACCATGAGAGAGATTCTGGATGCTGTGTTTGGACTCTTGATCGCACCTGAACCAAGTGATCCATTGGACAGGTAAACAAAATAGGCTTTATAGGTTATAGCGGAGTTAAAAAAACAAAAACAAAAGGGTAAATAAAGTTATGTTTAAACTGATAACATTGTTGACTTTAGTGAATGAATACATACAGCCAATGGAAATGTGTCTCTATCAGTGATGATGTCTCTATATATGTCCTCACAGCCAACTTCCTTCAGCTAAGTTAAGTCAGTTTTAGTGATGCTCAGAAATTTCAAACTACATCTACGTACATGAACTGATCCAGGTATTTTGGAAACACTGTCTAGCTATAGTCCCTTTTCTATTGTTAGTGTCCCCTCATCCAAAAACACAGGCAATGGTCAAGGCAGGCAGCAAACGATCATCAAACAAGGAAACAGTCCAGGGTCAAAACACAGGCAAGGCTAGGCAAAGACAAGGAACACGGAGACAAGGAAAAACAAAGGCTGAACAATACTCAGCTCTGTGTGTGTGTGTGTGTGTGTGTGTGTGTGTGTGTGTGTGTGTGTGTGTGTGTGTGTGTGTGTGTGTGTGTGTGTGTGTGTGTGTGTGTGTGTGTGTGTGTGTGTGTGTGTGTGTGTGTGTAGCTTATAAAGGGTCACTGATGGGAAAGGAAACAGGTGTGAGTGCATGATTGGTTCCTAGGTGGGGGATTGTGGGAAATGGAGTCCATATGAAGAAAACAGAACACAGGACAAGGGCACATATATATATATATATATATATATATATATATATATATATATATATATATATATATATATATATATATATATATATATATATGTTATATGTTATATATATATGTATATATGTTATATCCCAATAAAAATACTAGCAAAGGTACTTCAGTGAATCTCAGCACCACTATATAGAAGTGCTATTTATATGATTAAAGTTCAATATTGAACATGTACATTTCTGAGATATTTGATAATAACTGGGTTTTCTTTTTTATAAGCATTTTGGCAGAAGAATTCCAGTCCAGCAAAGACAAATATGAAGAAGAAGCTAAGAAAAACACAGAAAAGTATGCAAATACCACCATGGATGACTTGGAAAAGGTAATTGCAAAAACATAATTCCATGAACATACCAAATATAATCTTTATGCCTTTGATCAGTTTTAAGACCACAAACTCAAACTGATTACCCAAAGTTTTCTGAAAGGCCTATAAATTCTCTATTGTGTCTCTGAAATTTGTTTTGATATTTAGAAGCCTTATTAAAATAATAATAATAATAATAAATATAGCTGCATGCAGCAATACGGGGCCAAGCCCCAGAAGGGGCTGTAGCGCAATGCGGAGCAGGAAGAGCAAAAACTGCAGAAATTGAATGTACATGCAAAACAGCTGGTTCAGAAGTATGGATGAGAATGAACTCAAAATGAACAGAAGGTCAGATGAGAACGAACACGGAATGAATAAAACCAGATTACCATGCTAAGCTTACTTAATGCTAATGTAGCTTATGGTTAACCTGATAGCTGAAGAGCCACATTAGAAATAATGGCAACTTGTTAGCATCCTAAGCAATTAACATGCTAAGGAAACTAACATAAGGCAACAAACACAAGCAAGGTCACATTCAGAGATGAATATCTCAGGAACGGTAGCGAATATCAAAAATCCGTTCAGTCATTTCTGTGCGTCATGGTCCAAATATCATCTGAGCCAATTTTGGACAAAATTTCATATACTTCAATATGGCAGACAGGTACATTTAAGGAAAATGACAAATGTCAAATGACACATTGTCAGAATCGGCATAAGCCAGGGAATAAAACAACATAAAGAATACAAATTTTGGACAATGTTTTAAAAGTTGTTACAAAAATCCTTATATATCTGGAACACTAGGTGGCAAATGTCAAATTGTTTAAAAGATATTGCAATTTATGGCAAAATTCAAAATGGCGGACTCGTGGTTCATCTGATATTGGCATGACCCAAGGAATCCATAGACATCAAGTTCATGATTTTCTGACAAACTATTCAAAAGTTTTTGGCCAAAATAGGCATTTTTCAGATCTCATGAACTGTAGGTGGCACTGTTCCCAGATTTGGCATGGATCCTCAGATCCTGGTTCTTGGCTGAGATACAGCCTCTGAACCAATTTTGGGTCGACCTTGTTAAGTTCATGACATCATAACTTTTGAACAAAGATGAATAAAAATCTGTTCAGTAATTTCTGTGCGACTCAGTCCAAAGATCACCTGATCAAAGTTTGGACAAAATGTGAAGGAGGAGTAGCGAAAAAATAGAATACTGTACTTTTTTTTTTTTTTTTAAAAAAAGGCCTCTACTGTAATGTGCAGAGTCTTAATGTAAAATATTGAATAGCATCAGCATGAAGAGACAAATCAGATGTACTAAATTACATTTTTCTAGAGCAAATGGTTCAAATGTTATAACCTTTAGAAAAGTGAATTTTTGAACTGGTGGTGGCACTATAGAGTTGGTCATAGAGACTCCAAATTTGGTCCAATGACTTTTCATGACCATCTCTACAATTGTGCCAAATTTCATCACTTTCTCATGTTCCGTTTGATAGGGCTGCTATTGACTCCCTTTTGGGAAGCATAATAAGAAAACTAATGGATACAATAGCACCTTTGGGGCTTGGCCCTTAATAATAAAATAAGAAATATATATTCAGTATATATTCATTCATATCTGTTTGCTTTCTTTCTAGAAATATGTAGGTCCAGAGTTATCCAACACAGTCATCCCCCCTAATCTCATTTGTCCTCTGTCAAAAAAGTTGTTTGTCGATCCAGTGAAAACCAATGCTGGTATGGTGTATGAACGCCGTGCTATTGAGGCTTATCTCAAGAAGTAAGCTACCCAAAATTATCTTTGTGTTGGAAACAGTATACATACCATACAGTGAAAGGCATCGTGTGGAAATAAAATGTTTCAGAATTATTTTTATTTTACATGTTTGACTTGTATTTTGATTTTAGGCATGGAGCTAAGGATCCACTGACAAATAAGCTGTTACGAAGAACAGACTTAAAGCGAGACATGAATATGAGAAAGGCTGTCAGGGAATATCGAATGTCACAGATTCAAGAAACATCAGTTTAAGATGGTTCCATTTGATCCCAGGTGCACCAAATTATGATAAATTTGCAAATTATGCGAGCAATGTATGTTGTTGTTTTTTTGTTTTTTTTTCGTAAAGGGACCTTTGATCCCAGGCTTTCTCAATGTAAGGCTTGCGTTATGTTTACTTTAGACTGTCAGAGTTAAACCATGAGAAACATATTTTAACTATGTCTGTAATTCAAAATGTTGATTTAAGTTTGATGTTAAGTTTTAGATGATTTAACTTGTTGATATGAATACACAAGGGGCCAGATTTACTAACAGCTTGCGTCAGCGCAAACCCTCTTTTGGGGTTAAAAAACTACTGTCAGGATTTACTTAAAGACATGCAGTAAAAAAATAAAATAGTGCTGAAAAGGTGTGGACAGTTATTGACCTAATTGTGTATGCATTTGTAGGAGTTTCCAGCTTTCAGACACAAAATTTATGGGAGGAGAAAAAAAAATTATTGTGAGACGTAGTTTACTAAGGTTTACGCTCGTCAATTTATTGGTGTTACTGCCATTATTTACCTCCCAAAAAAATCACTTCTTAAGCCAATCTGCCTAACTGGTAGATTGCATTCGTCATAATGGAAACGATCCAGCTGAGTCTGCGATCTTTAATGTGCATGTCGTCAGTAGATCATGTGCAGAGATTTCCACTCCCATCTGTGCTTTTTTGAAATTGCGCTCTCACGCTAATTTGCCCAGTTTTGTAAATCTGGCCCAAGTAATGTTAAAACTATCTTTACTTTTTTGTCTCTTCTTATATGGGTAACATTTAGTGAACATCAGCATCATCAACTGCAAACGTAAAAGTGAAAGTGTCAAGCAGTGATTGGACAGACCTAATAATTATGTATGAATAACGTGGCATTAAGTCTTCCAAGACAAAAGTTCAAATTTCTATAACCAATAGGTTGTATATAGCTATATTTTAACAAACTAAAATTATAATAATGCCTTGTTTCCAAATTTTGAAAAAATACTGATAGATTATAGATTTAAGCCTGTGACCTGTTCTATTTTGTTAACATTTTGTGGGTCTAATAAAAGTACACTTGAACATATTTTACTGCTCTCAATGCTGTTTGTACAACATATTTCAAGTTTTGATTTTTAAACTTTGTTTTTGGTTATTCATTTATGTAATTATCTCTTAAACCCTCTCTGTCAATCATGCACAAAAACTTAAAAATAATAAAAAAAAAATATAACAATAAATATAAAAATATAATTTTATTTCAACATTTATTTGTTTTGTTTATTTTTAACCCAAGAGTTATCAAACCCAAAACCAGATTTTTCTGTTGGCAAAAAAAAAAGCTCTCTGACCAACAAATGTTTATGATTCTTTTCACGTTTTTCACGTTTTCTTCATCATAAAAATTTTCATTTGGAAGCCTAAATACAATTGGCAAAAGTAAAAAGCTAAATGAAGGCTATAAATAATATGCAACAGTCGCATGGTTTCAACGTTACTATTACAGCTTCTGACAACTCTTTCCTTGATGTCCACACTATCCATGCTAAATAGTATGTTGGATTAAAATAAGTGTCCCAAAGCATAGTATGTTGAAAAGAGTATGCCAAAAGTCCCTGGATGGTCTACTATTTCAGGTACATTTTCGAAGTGTGCATCCATGTACACTATAAAGGCTAATATTGCCTATAACCCATTACGCTTTGGATGAGGATTTGGTTCAGAACTTCAAACACAAGGAAAAATTGTTTAAAAATGTCTCGGTTATATATGAAACCTTGGTTCCCTGAATAGGGAACGAGATGCTGTATACTTTCAGTTACGTCAAATGTCTGAAGCCCTATCACACCAATTTATTGGCCAGTAGCACTGAGCACCACCCGAGAAATACGTTATGTATGCTTCTGTCAGGATGCTAAGTGCAATTTCGTCAGATTTCTATGTACGAAAATGGGTATGGGAAAGGCCGGTGATGCAGCATCTCGTTCCTTATTATTCAGGGAACCAAGGTTACATATCTAACCGAGACGTTTCCTTTCATAGGTTCACTCAATGATGCGTACTTTCGCTATGGGAATGATATACCATAATGCCTTCATGTACCTGAAGATAGAAAGGAAAAGACCAAAAGGAAGACAGAGGAAAGAGTCCGCTCAAGCAGATAAAACCTGGGATCCAGGAGCCATCCTCACGTCCAGACTGTAGAACTTGATAAAGGTGTTCGGAGAGGACCATCCTGTCACAACATATATCTTCCAAAGAAGAACCTTTAATGATAGAGCCTGAGAAGAAGCCATTCCTCTGGTGGAATGAGCACACACACTTAGAGGTGAAGCCATGCCACGTGCCTCATAGGCCGCAGAGATAGCCTTAATCTCCCAGTGAGACATTCTTTCAATGTGAGACATTGGTGAATAATTTTACGTTTTGGAATTTTTTTGCTTCATCGGAATGGGATGACACATGGTGACTTTTGTCGCATTAGCTATGTGAACACAAATTATCATGGTCATGATTTGGATGATTAAAGGGTCAAAAAAAAAAAATAGTCACACTTCTCTGTTAAAAATGACTGCCATAGGAAATGAATGGGAAATATGAAAAAATACGAAAACTCTGAGAATATTTTGATAGTACAAACTACAATTCAGCCACTGTTCAGAAAAAAAGTGCACAACAATAAAGGGGTGACACTCAAAAATGTCAAGAGTGCAAAACAGACACATCCACCCCCTTCCCTCCACACTTATAAAACGACTATGACACAGAGCATTTGTTTTTCAAATGTGTGAAATAAAATCAATAATTCAGCCACAAAGCAGTAACAAAATGAACAGCAAGCAAGAGGTTACACTCTAAAACACTGAGTGTACAAACAGAACACACACACACTCAAACACACATTCACAGACACACACACAACACACTATTATACACACAAATGAACCAGTGTGGCTTTAACAATTTGGTAAAATTGCACCAAAAGACTCAAATAAGAGGTTGAAATCAGATCAGACCCAGATTTATTAAGCTGTGATAAAACAGACCTGTTCATTATTGTTACATTTTTAATGAATTTTGATGTTATGTGTGACAAAATGCCCTCCTCTGTGTTCAGGTTTGACTATAGTAAAATTAATGCAAAAACTGACACTTCAAATCAACATTTTAAACATACACACACACACACACACACAAAAATCTAAACCTTGACAAAAAGTATTCTTTGAGAATGTTTAAGTATAAATCCAAATCCAATAAAAAATATTAAAAATAAGTATAAAATAAGTATATATATATATATATATATATAAGAAAAAAATGTGTATTATTTTCAATTAGGAAAAAATAGCAAATAAAAAAAATTGTATACATATTGCATAGTATCATAAAATACCCTCAAAACTTTAAATAATAATCAAAAAAATATTATTTAAAAAATAATATAATATAATATCAAATATAAAAATAAAAATATATTACATTGGTTTTCATGAAAAACAAAAAAGTAAAATCTCAAGGCTTCATTTTTCATTTTTGACCGTGAAGGAGCCAAGTGTGACCCCTAAACGAAGAGGACCAGATTGGCAGAGGCTGCCCCAGTATTGCACAGGTGATAATGTACTTAAAGTGCTCTAAAAATTCTTCTTTAGTATTTTTTAAGATAATCTTAAGAAAATCTAAGTGTACTTAACTGTGCTATTTTGGGACACCATGAAATATGAAATAAATGTGCTTTTAATATACTATCTCTGTATTAAAAAAAAAATATTTAGTTACCACTTATAGTACATTTGAACCATAGTATACTACGAGTGGTAACTAAATACATTTTTTAAATACAGAGATAGTATATTAAAAGCACATTTTAGTTCATATTTCATGGTGTCTCAAAATAGCACAGTTGAGTACACTTAGATGTTCTTAAAGTGCTCTAAAAAAAGATAATCTTAAGTACATTATAGAAGTGTACTTTTTTCACCTTTGTGAACCTATAGGGCAACGAACTGGGTCCAGATCATGCTGCCTGCACCAAGAGGCAAAAAGCTTGCACTTAAAAGCATAAAGGCACCTTATAGAGGGGGCCCTAGTGTTAAGAATAATGTTTGTAATCTCAACTGAGAGACTAGAACATAGCAACGTGCTCCGCTCAGGGGTCCATAAATCCAGACGGGGATGCCAAATCATACCCCGCAGTCAACAGGTCGTGCCTGAGGGGAACCCCCCAAGGAGAGCCATCTAGTAGACTGAACTGGGTAGCATTTCCCAAAAGCATTGTAAGCCTACATTGATTGTAGCTCCATTGGTTTCAATGGAGCTACGATCAACTTAAGCTTACGATGCTTTTGGGAAACTCTGCCCAGGTCTGAAAACCGCATCTGTGTGGGCCAGAACAAGGCCACCAGCAATAGACGTTTCACTTTGTCCGCCCGTACTCCGAGCAGAACTGCTGAGAGCAGTCAGATCGGTGGGAAGGCATAAAATCTGGACCTGGGCCTTTCCTGAGCCAGAGCATCCACTCCCAGAGGCAATGGAGGCGACAGGGAGTCACCAGTAAATTGTACAGTAAATGTTGTATTGTCTTATATATGTTTTATTTTATCAGTTGTGGAATCCAACCATTCAACCATCTGAGGAAACGTAGTTAGCCTACTTTATTGAGTATTTCCATTTTATGCAATGTGATAGAAATATATCAACATGAAATGTACAGAAAATGCAGACTAAGGATGCTCAGGTCAAAGACCAGTCATATGATTAGCTTAGATCATTACAAACCAATCACCAGAACAAATCACAGTGATGAAGACATTGATTTTTACTCAACTGTAAGACTTAAATGTGCATGTATCTTTCTATTCATTGAGACTCACTCTGTTGTTGTGACGAGTGACCTCCCGGCCGTAAATAAAACTTCATTTCTGCAAAGAGCAACTTGGAAGTCGTGTCAGGTATATGCTGCGCAGCTGAGGAATAGAATTATTAAAGACTCTACGCTCAAAAGACCACAGCAGAGACAGTGATAGTGTTGGAAGACTACAGAGTCGCCCTCGGGGCGAGGCTGTAATACTCGAGTTAATATTAATGATCCTGTGTCGGACCAGCGTACACCTGAGAAGGACGGTGAGAGTGTATAGATGCTAAGGACCTGTGTGCTCATGTGTGATTGAGGTAGTGATAGTAGCTTCTTGACGGGACGCCGTCACCTTACTTCGGGAGGGAAATTACCTTGAAGTATTGGAAATGTATTAGTAGTATTCGGGATGGGAATTACCTCGAAGGTACTGTAGTACTGTATTGGTACTGTAGTATTATATATATTATTTAGACAACTGGAGGTTGTTTGAATTGTCAGTGGTGAAGTCGTATTAGTATTGGGAATATCCACGACAGCAACTTTACACATTTATTAATAAAAAAAAAATAATTAATACATTTAATATCATCATGTTTGCAGTGAACAATATATTTCAGACCTAGTGAAGTAATAGTAATAATAGTACATAAAGCTGTACATAAAATATCGCAATCCACACAGCATAATGGGAGTTCAAAAGAGGACATATTGTTGGTGCGCATCTCTCTGACTCATCTATGACCAGGATAGCAAGTGTTTGTGGTGTATCGAGAGCCACAATAAACAGAGTAATGTCGGCATACCTTCACGCAGGTCGAACCACATCCAACAGGAGTAACTGTCGATGTAAGAGGAAGCTGTCTGAAAGGGACCTCCAGGCACTAAAAAACAAAACCACAGCTGCTTAAGCCAAACATTTGGTCTCTCATGCCAATGCCAAATGTCAGTTTCAATGGTACCAACAAGTCCAAATCTTGGGCTTTGGTCAGTGTGAAACATTGTTCCCTGAGGAGTCCACCTTCAAGCCCTTCGTTTTTTTATGTGTACGCTGACACAGCCTTGTAAAGTATACTTCACTTGACTCGTAGGTGTACAAAGGCATTCAAGGCATGTGCAGTTTTGAGCAATCTTTTGCCACGAGTTACCACCCATGCAAACATCTTTGTATTATTTCATGCTAGAGTTGCTATTAAAAACAATTTGAACCAATGGGATAACTTGGGGTCCTAAAGAAGACCCGATTTCAGTGGGTACCCAATTTGTCACTACACCGGCAGTGCGCGTACTCTTCTGATGACAAAATTTGCTTCACGTGCACTGTACGCTGACCCTCTCATAGGCGTAAAAAGTGAAGTATACTTTGGGCTTTACGGTGTGGAGAAGCCCCAAAGAAGCTCAACACCCGACTGTTGCGGCCCAGAGTGAAGCATGGGGTGGATCAGAGATGATTTGGGCTGCAGTATCATGGCATTCCCTACTGTGCTTGGTGAAGCGTCACTGCCAAGGTCTCCTGAACCATTCTGGAGGACATTGTGCACCTAATGCTTCAAACAATGTACCCTGAAGGAGGTGCCGTGTATCAGCATCATAATGCACCAATACTCACAGAAAGACTGGTGACAGAATGGTTTGATGAACATGAAAGTGAAGTTGAACATCTCTCATGGCTTGCACAGTCACCAGATCGGCATATTATCGAGCTACTTTGGGGTATTTTGGGAGCGAGTCAGGAAGCATTTTCCTCCACCAGAATCACATGACTGGGCCACTGTTCTGGAAGAGGAATGACTCGATCCCTCTGTCCACTGTGAAGCACTGGACAGAGGGATCGAGAGGGACTGCTAATAAATTATTGTGATCTAAAACCAGGTGTTTCAGTTTCATTGTCCAACCCCTGTAATTGACCATATTCACGGTTACTTCTTGGTTTTCCTGGCATTTCTGGGGAACTGTTAGCTGTCATTCTGTCAGCTGTACATCGACACAAAGCCATCAATGGTTGACTTTTTAATGATGTATTTATATTTTAATGCAGTTATCACATTTACCTAATTTGCCAATGAACCATTTTTATTGATTGCAATAAAGACAAAGCTAACGAGAACGTTTGAATTAGAAACGCAGTGTAATTAGACACACACACGCAACATTTCTCCAACACTTCAAATGTTGTTTTTAATGTGATGACCAAAAACATTATTTGTTAATCCTTCTGAGATTGAACCCATTTTTAAAACCGATCGGTTCAAGATGTAGAGAATCCAACATTTGATAGAAAACAGAAAAAAAAAGACATTATTAGATGGTGGCAGAGGAGCATTTATTGGCTCATATTAGTCATTTCCTGTAATAGTTTTTCACTCAGTTTCCATTTTGAATAAATATTAAACATTATAAAATAACTAGGTTTAAAAATACATTTTGTCAATGTGAAGTATGAAATACTCAGAAAATCTCATGAAAAACAATAACTTTTCTTGTGAATGAATGACACAGAAAGCGAGCGCCGCTCTCACTTTATAATCACTGAAGCTGTCAGTCAGTGCAGCACAAGATCAAAGACACACTTGTGAAAACACACATTTTATTCATTGAAACTAACTAAAGTGCACAATAAATCTGTAATTTACAGTGTGTTGAAGCTATTTTCACACGGAAGTGTAAAAACTGATGGTCGAATTGAATTTAGCAGAGGAGGAACAATGAGGTATGTCTTTATTTATTTATTTATTTTTTATGTTGTCTTACGTTTGAATAACTAAATTAATGCTAGTCCTGACTATTTATTCTGATTATAAACTAAGTATTACACTACTGATGCTCAACACACCAGCAAATGACATCTCACTGGAAATTTATTGCGGAAGTTCGAAGGAACGCTCTGTGCATATAGTACATTCCTCTGTGAATAAACAGCCATGCATTTCAGGTTGTGTCTTACTGTGTGAGATGACACACAGGATTTACCAGCTCTGAGTAAATCACAGAGACACCAGACTTGGCTGGATGGTCCCAAACATGCACAGCTATACCAAAGACTATAGCTACTTAATTAAATGCTTATGTTTATTTAACATTTTCTATTGAAAAATTATTTGAAAAATTATTTGTCAAGTTGTCAAATATATTGCTGTCCATTTAAAACGAAGAGAGCATTTTAAAATACCTCTTTTAAGATAATATTATAAATATATAATAAATATTATATATTACGGCACACTTATTTAGTGTTGTGGTGGTATGAATAATAAAACAAACCCGTAGGCCTTATGTGTTAAACTGCAAGCATATCAGTAAATCATACAGACTCATAAAACCGACACCAGCCTGAAACTTAATCAGTTTGATTTTAATTCTTTAAGTAGCTCATTTTAATAGCCCTATAGCCTATTTCTGTAAAATGGTTTAAATACAATAAGCGCTTAAAAGAAGCTGAGAGCAGCTGGTCTCGTCTCTCTCTCCGCGCTCTATAGGGCTTTTATTTTGTAAGGAAACTCCGAAAGCGGAAGTTGTCATTAGCCGCGACTTTCAGACTTTCACATGTTAGCATACGGCTAAAGCTAGTAACGTATACATGACGTCTCTGTTATAAACAAAGTTTGCAGTGTTTATCAGCATTGATTAAGTTCACATTCCAGTATATATTGTGTATGTTATGTTGTCAGCAGTGAGTGCTGAAGAAGTGAAGGAGCTCCTCAGTCATATACAGTAAGACACATGATAATCTGATTCATTTGATCGATAAATCATCAGGGATCGATGATGCAGAAGGACTCGAGGCTGATCAAGACCTCTGCGCCCTCCGTGTCTCAGATCAACGCGGAGTATGTCACTCAGGTGAGCTATGATCACTTTATTATGAGAAACACATTATTCTGTTCATCTGCTCACACTGTGTGTGTTTATATTCTCTCTCAAGCTCTCGAACAAGTACTGGGCTCCTCATGTCAAGAACAAACTACCCTTCGACCCTCAGGTGAGATCAGACACTTTAATTAGCTTCAGTCTAAAGTGTTTTCAGAGAGAAACAGATCCTCCAAACACCTCTGAATGGATATAACAGCTTTATCTGCTCTGTGAATATCTAAAGTCTGGCTGATGAACATCTTCTGTTTTCAGGTCATTGAAGACATCTATCAGAATGAGATTATCAAATCAAAGTAAGAATATTCATGTACAGTTCTTGGAATGTATATTCATCAATGATATGATATTGTTATCACTATTGTTAGTCTATTAAAGTGATCTTAATGCGTGTGTTTTCATGGAAGCTTGTTTTATAAAGAATACAAAATAAAAAAGGTATTTTTTTACAATTCTGTTTTCTTTTCTCACAATTCTGAGACATATTGCGAGATATACACTCGAAATTCTGAGAAAAATATTGAGAATTGAGAGATAAAGTCACCATTTCTTTATCATTTTTTTGATTATGTATTGTTGTGGAAACGAGTTTCCATCATATTCAGTTATTCTGCTCTATATAAACATCAATACGAGCTTTTTTTGTATGTATATTGACTTTGGTCGTCTCTCTGCAGATTTGCCATCAGAAAGATCATGTTGTTGGAGTTCAGGTTGGTGTTTGTGTCAGTAGTCAGTTAGACGAGTGTTGTGTGTCAGTAGTCTGTCTGTGTGTAGTTCTCTGATGTGTTTGTGTCCTGCAGCCAGTACCTGGAGAACTTCCTGTGGGTGAACTACACTCCTGAATCCTCCACCAACAGCTTCCTGATGTCCATCTGCTGCATCGTCAACGAGAAGTTTCGTGAAAACGTTCCTGCCTGGGAGGTGTGTGTTCAAACGCTGATGAGTGACAGTAAAATAAAGACACTTCTGCAGAATAAGATACTTTGCTCACACTTCATACTTTAACTACTGTGTAAAATATTCAGCACAGTGTAGTTGTTGTGTTGGTGTTGAATGGCTCTTTTGAGGTTAGGACAGGTTTGGGTTAAGGTGTGAGGAACGGTGTAATTACAGAAATTAAAGTACACTACCAGTCAAAAGTTTGGAAACATCACTAGTTTAAATGTTTCTGAAAGAGTCTCTTATGCTCATTAAGGCTGCATTTATTTGATCAAAAATTCAGGAAAAAACAGTGATATTGTGAAATATTATTACAATTTAAAATAATGGTTTTCTATTTTAATATACTTTAAAATGTAATTTATTCTTGTGATCAAAGCTGAATTTTCAGCATCATTACTCCAGTCTTCAGTGTCACATGATCCTTCAGAAATCATTCTGATATGATGATTTATTACAAATGTTGTGCTGCTGAATAATTTATGACGTGATTCTTTTTTTCAGGATTCTTTGATGAATAAAAAGTAAAAAAAAAAAAGAGCAGCATTTATTTAAATTAAATCTTTTGTAAGAATATAAACTACCGTTCAGAAGTTTGGGGTCAGTCATTTTTTTCTTTCTTTTTTTGGGAAGAAATTAATATTTTTTTTAAGCACGGATGTGTGAAATTGATAAAAAAGTGATAGTAAAGATTTATATTGTTAGAAAAGATTTATTTTTGAATAAATGCTGTTCTTTTTAACCTTTTATTCATCAATGAATCCTGAAAAAAGCATCACAGTTTCCAAAAAATCTGAAGCAGCACAACTGTTTCCAGCATTGATAATAAATCATCATATTAGAATGATTTCTGAAGGATCATGTGACACTGAAGACTGGAGTAATGATGCTGAAAATTCAGCTTTGATCACTGGAATAAATTGTATTTTAAAGTATATTAAAATAGAAAACCATTATTTTAAATTGTAATAATATTTCACAATATTACTGTTTTTGTTCTGTATTTGATCAAATAAATGTATTTTAAAAGATGAATTAGAGTAGACGCATAATTATGTAATTATAAAGTTAGTTATTATAACTTTATTATTATAAAAATCTTCCTTGTGTGTAATTTGAGTGTTTCTATACAATTGAGTTAATATTAACCTTCAATATTTTACGAATATAGTACCAGCTGTTTAGTTTACAGCATTATTGAGATTTTTTCTCTTGAGATTATTTGCCATGTGCTGTACCTGATATACATCCAAAACAATCCATATTGAATTGAATTGATTGTGAATCTAATCTAACTCACAAGCTTGTGAATCAAAATGGAACTGTGAAATTTGTCAATACCCTAAACACTAGTAAAAATAATTTTAACGGTAGAAGACTGTAAACATGCCTCTGTAAATCCTGACAATTTGTCAACAGTAAGTTCATTATGGTGAAAAACTGCAATAGATCTAATGGACATTTCATGCTTTAAAACACTGTACAGTTTGTGTAAGTGAAAGAGAACAAAGGATCTTATTTACTGTGAAAAACTGTAAATTCTCACATTTTCACTGAAATAACTGTTGTTTCTTAGTGTTTTGTTGTTGTCAGTGTTATGTACATTAGGGTTTTGTTACGTCCTGTGTTAAGTGAATGTTTACTGCATCAAGTCTCACGTTTGTTACCATGATGGTGAACACCGTGTGTTGTGTCTCTCTCGTCAGGTCTTTAAGAAAGCGCCCGCACACTTCCCTCACTTCTTCAGGTGTGTGATGGAGTCGTGTCTGTCGGGCGAGCAGCTCGGCCTGTCTCTGAAGGAACAGACGGTGCTGCTGCTCTTCCTCGATCACTGCTTCAACAGTCTGGTTCGTTCACATGCATCTCACTTCCTGAACCATTATCAGTCATTGACTCAGAAGTGTGCCACATTACCTGTTGTGTTTCTCATCACTTGGTGGCACTGTTGCTTTGCCAAACAGACTATATATGGTTTTTAACTGCGCTCTAAACTCAAAATAACAGCCCAGGGGTTCATCTTCGGCTCACGGCTGTTTTCATCTATTTTTGGCTTGTGCTGATTTAAGGCGGGGTGTCTCCCGTCCCGTCAGGTGGCACATTTGCATTGTTGATGTGATTTCATTGTCTAGTGTTTGTGTGCTGATCATGTGTGCTGTGATGAAGACTATAGTTTGCTTTATCTCTAGTAAAACAGAACTGTTATTGACTGTTTATTTGTGGCGTGTTCTTCACTACAGGAAGTGGACTTGATCCGTGAGCAGGTGCAGAAGCTGGTGTCTCTGCCCATGTGGATGTGTCTGCTGCCGGTGAATATTACTGCATCACACACACTTCCTGTCCCTTATGATCTCTGCTAGGGATGTGCCCGAAGCCTAAATCCGAATTCAGAAAGGCACGGAAAATGAATAATTCATTCTACAGAGCCCCTAAAGGGACATGGTTAGGCTTGTCATGTTTTGCCAAAAAAACACAGTTGTAAAGTACACAATGATAGTCAAAGGTCTCCCTTCATACAACATAAAGGTTTGTGGGTTTAATCAAACTGCATTATATTATATTATATTTAGGGCTGTCAAAATTAGCACGTTAATGCATAATGTTTTCAGTTTAATATGCTAAAAAATATTTAACACAATTAACGCAGCATCTGTTTTTCTGTCATAATTTGGCTAGCGTTACATTATATGAGCATGCTCTTATTCATGCAAATGCTTTTAAACCATTCAAGCGGCACAAGAAAAATCAAGAACGCGCTGTCTGTGAATGTCGTGTCATGTGACTCAGTGTGCACAGAAAGATGCTCGCCAGTATCGAGTTCTCTTTCGCTCTTTAACAAACAATAACACACAGGATTATGACAAAATGCTTGTTTTGTCAAGTATCCTCATAAGAGCGGTCTTAAATGAGTTAAATAACATCTTAAATGAAGTTGTGAGAAAATGAGATGCGCGTCAGATCCGTGTCATGTTCGGCAGCGGCAGCTCTTAAAGTGACAGCAGCCTAATAAACAGTTGCTGTGATGATATAAGTCATTAATGTTCATCAAAGAACAAAGATAACAGAGAAAATTGAAGCTTTAAATAAGGATTAATCTGTTTTTATTTTATAAATCATGCAGTGAAGACTGTAAAGTGTTTAACTCTATTCAATTTCTGTTTATTTCCTACTTGTTAGGTAAATATGACATTTATTATTATGGGTTTATGTGAAGATTGTTTTAAGTTCACTTAAATTAAATGTTATTTTTTAAAGCCTAATAAATGTTGAAATTGATATCTTTCAGTTATACTGTAATGTTTAATGTCTATAAATAATGTTTAAATAGATTCAAAAGTAGCGGTTTTAGAATCAGTGAAAGATGACATTAAACAAAAATATGCCGTTTTTAAGTTGTTTCTACTTTAATTTGGAGAGTAACTCTGAAATTATTACAATATAAACATTAAAAACTCCACTGTTTTTAATTGCAATTAATTACAGAAAAAATGTGTGATTAATTAGATATTTGTTTTATTGATTGACAGCACTAATTATTATATTATATTATATTATATTAGGGTTAGTGCCTATTTTATTATAATTTGTTTTTTATATTATATACAATTCTAAGTAAAATAAACCAATGTATTAGGCTTACACTGTAAGTGACATGAACAAAATTCATAATTGATGAATTATTAAAAATGCTGCACAACAGAGTTTACAGTAGTAGTAACATTAATAGTTGCAGTAATAGTGAAATGTAAAAAAAAATCATCATCATCAGATATTTCAGATTCTGTTTCTAGGTCACATCAGTGTGAACTCATTAGCAGTCCCATACTTTTGGAAAATGTGGAAAAAGTAGGGAAAACGTTTTAATTTCCAATGAATAATAAATCTCCATGCCGCGTTTACTTTCATGCATTGACAAGACTCCGCTCTGTTTTGGGCACCATGTTTGCTAGATGTTGGAAACTGACTCCAGGCTTTGTAATCATTTAGACGAGACTGCAGCAGGAGCTGAAGAAGGTCCCCAAACTGCAGAAGTTCTGGAACCTCATTAAAAAGAACTATGAGAAGATGGACCCTCAGGAAATGGAGCAGTAAGACCCCGTCACACCCCATAACCCTGAAACACGTCAGAACAATGTCCTGTGTGTCTCACGAACTGTGTTTCCACAGAGCTAAGAAGGAGCGCACCTTCCTCGCCGCCCTCATCAAGAAGTTCCTGCTGGTTCTCATGTCCATCCCTGCGTCAGGTAAACCTTCTCATTCAGACCGCCGTTCTTCCTTTAGAGTCGAATACCTTGATACTGACACTAATGTTGGCTTTGGTTTGGGGTTGGTCAGATTTTTAAGTCTCTTCTGCTCACCAAGGCTGCACTTATTTGATAAAAAATAAATTGAAAACACTAATATTGTGAAATATTGTTGCAATAACTGCTTTAACACTGTAAGGCCTGACATATGAAGTAATAATCTAAAAAAAGCCCAGATTTATATTGACCTGCCCTGCTGTCTAGACAACAGCACTGACACCGAAAAACCCATTTCACAGTACATATATAGTGCTAGACATTAAGATGGTGCTGATTTCTGATACCCATACGGCCTCAGTGCTCCTGTCGCCCCTTCAGGCAGTGACTTTATTTCTGCTTTGAGTATCTCTCTGTGTTTTCACCATCCTGTGACGTGACCCAGCTTCAGAACAGCTGATGCTCGCCCTCGGGCGCCTCTCGCTGCGCTGCTATCACAGGCCGACGCGCCCTCCTCCCATCATCCACCTGTTCAGGCCGAAGAAGGGGGGGGTCACGCAAGAGGCCAGCAGCGCGTCCTGTTTATGAGACGATCATAACACTGTCACTCTATCCTCACTGCTTTCCCTCCGTACCCAGCATGCCCTGCCCGTCTGTGTGAAATGAGGCGTGTCATCAGTGGTTTAATGTGTGTTTTATGGTTCATGTTGCTCCAGGCTCCGTCTCCATGGAGAAGGTTCACTACTGCGAGAGATTCATTGAGTTCATGATTGACCTGGAGGTACGTTTTCATACCAGCATTCGTTCTGCTACTCTTTTTCATTCCTCTCCTTATCTTTTTTACTGATATTAAAGTCGGCATGAAATTAAAATTCACTATTCATCAGTTTTCTAAATGCATGTTATTTATTTGTGCACACATTTCATTTTTAAACATTTGTTGACCTTGTAAGATTTTTTTTTTTTTTTACAAGTTTTTTTAGTGAAAAGTGAAAGTCATGATATGGAAGAAAAGATCTGTCACTACTTCTGTTGCATTGCGACTAGGGATCTCGTGGTATGACGATAGCAAAATTGTCTCGATATTATCGTGGTCACATGACTGTATGAAACGATGCATCTTCCGGGCAAAAAGTAGTTTTTTCAGCCCGGTTCCAAAAACGGTTCTGGTATGATGGCTGGGTGAAGTTCGAGAAGCATATCTTTTAATATCCATATTCGATTAGTCTTTAAAAGGTTGTGTTCTCTATTTCATCACCCACATGATCTAATTCCTAGATGACAACGATTCACCCATGTATATTAAAACTTTGACAAAAAATAAAGATCTAGATGCGTGTTCTAGATCATGTTTAGATATGAACTGCTTCACAGTCTTTTTGAACACAGTGTCATTATGTCTGTTGCATATATTCAAATGATCACAGAAGTATACAAAAGTGTATTATTCAGATATAAACGCTGATGTTACCGATCAAAACAGAATAAATCACCCTTTGAAAGTAACTGGGTGCTTCAAATAACAACTGTGTCGATTGCATTATTACGCCACTAGGTGGCAACAAATTACTGTTAAAAATGTGTCTATCACTGAATCATTCTTTCAGAAACAAGTGAAGACTTTATGAATTCAAACTTGACTGTTTTTTACACTTTAAAATTAATACGTAATCTAAGAGGTAGGTAGATCGTTAGGGTTAGATGTTATAATAAATGTTGCCTTTTTTATATATATAAATATTGCAATAAATACTGTACCGTGGACTTTATACCGAGGTATATTGTTACATCCCTAATCTTGACTTTAATGCGACTTTAGATGTTTGGTGTTTTTGACCTTGCCCGTCTTTGCAGGCTCTCCTCCCGACCCGGCGCTGGTTCAACACAGTTCTGGACGACGCTCATCTGGTGGTCAACTGCCAGCTGTCTCACCTCACCGACAGGGAGAAAGAGGGTCACCTGTTCTGTCAGGTACAGCGCTGAACACACCGCAACCACACAATCCAAAATAATCCAGATTAAACCACAGTCCAGATATGGCCTAGTGCAATTATCAAATCACAAAGGCTGTGATTTAATTAAAGAAATGTTCATTTACACCTGATGAATCCTGATAAAGTCATAGTTGTCTGCTGATATCCATATGAAAGCCTCAGATATGACTGTTTCTGTTCTACGTTAATGATTTTTGAACACTCACAATATTTTATTGCACTTAACTAATATAATCGTTGTTGTGTGAAGCTGCTGGACGTGTTGAAGTTCTACGCTGGCTTTGAGATCAGTGACCAGACAGGAAACGCTCTCACACAGAAGGAGATGACCACACTGCACTACGACAGGATCACCTCTCTACAGGTAACCTTCACACCCCTCAGGGTTCACACGCTCATGGAGAGCTTGGCAATATGAGGGAGTTTTAATGTGGCCTGGAAAAGTCATGTGAATTTATACAATCTTGGAAAAATCCAAGGAAAAACAGGCAATTTTTTTAGGGCTGACCCCTTATAGTCAACTAAATGTTAAAGGGTTAGCTCACCCAAAAATGAAAATTCTGTCATTTATTACTCACCCTCATGCCGTTTCACACCCGTAAGACCTTTGTTCATCTTCAAAACACAAATTAAGATATTTTTGATGAAATCCGATGGCTCAGTGAGGCCTCCATAGCCAGCAATGACATTTCCTCTCTCAAGATCCATTAATGTACTAAAAACATATTTAAATCAGTTCATGTGAGTACAGTGGTTCAATATTAATATTATAAAGCCACGAGAATATTTTTGGTGCGCCAAAAAAAATGATTAAAAAAAAATCATAAATTAATCAGTGTGTCGAATCAGCGGTTCGGAGCGCCAAAGTCATGTGATTTCAGCAGTTTGGCAGTTTGACACGTGATCTGAATCATAATTCGACACAAAAGATTCGTAACGCTCCGAATCTTCCTGAAGCAGTGTTTTGAAATCGGCCATCACTAAATAAGTCGTTATTTTGTTTTTGTGGCTTTATAATATTAATATTGAACCACTGTACTCACATGACCTGATTTAAATATGTTTTTAGTACATTAATGGATCTTGAGAGAGGAAATGTCATTGCTCAGGCCTCACTGAGCCATCGGATTTCATCAAAAATATCTTAATTTGTGTTCTGAACATGAATGAAGGTCTTACGGGTGTGGAACGATATGAGGGTGAGTAATTAATGACATTATTTTTATTTTTGGGTGAACTAACCCTTTAAATGTTTTGTTTGTGGGTTTGGTGCCATTTTCATAATGAAACGTTAAATGCTAGGGCATGGAGAAGTCGTGGAAATTAAGTGTTTAAAAGAGTGGGACCCTGATTTATAACTATTATAACTGTGCACATTATGCCTATAATATCCTATAATAAACACGTAGTATGTGGTATGCTCCTCTCCATTGTTTTTAAATTAGATTTTTAAATGCATCACGACCTTGAACAGCTGATTGAAGTCCACCAGTCTGCTGTTACTGCAGTTATCAGCTTTGATGGTGTATCCGTCATCACCAGAGCTCTGTGATACTCATGTGGGTCGTGATGATTCATTGGTCGGTTCTGATGAAGTGTGAAAGGTCTGTGACGGATGTGTTTGTTTTTCAGAGAGCAGCGTTTGCTCATTTCCCTGAGCTCAATGATTTTGCCCTGTCTAATGTGGCGGCCGTGGACACGCGAGAGTCCCTCACCAAACATTTCGGCCATCTCAGGTAAGAGACAGAGGAGCCTGCAGTACATCGAGCTGTTAAATATGATGTTATCTTTATAGAGCGAGTGAGATACGGCCCATTACATTAATGGCTTGATGGTCAAGTCTCTTAACTGCAGACAGGGCTCCTGCCATCATGGAAAACATAGAAATATACCGGAATTTTAGAACTGTATTTGTCTATTATTCTTTTGATTAAATAAAAATGTATTCATTTTTAAAAGATAATAATTTATTTAAACTTTAATTAAAGAAATATAGAATACAGAATAAATTATATATTTAATCCATTATTTAAAAAAAAACAAAAAAAAAACATAACTACTGCCAATTGTTGTCCTTCAGACACTGTGCAATTTGAAGGCATTGAAAATAAATATCTATATTGAATGTGTCTGTGTAGGCTATGCTGTAGAGCTGCACAATTCATCTTTAAATTCGATTCAAACACACACGATCTTATTCATTCACAGCGATTCCTCTCTGTCTGTCAAAGCTTTCTCAAGTGCGATCACAGCCATCATTCAGATCTGCGTTCGGATCCAGAGAGAGCAGCTGTCATGTGTAGATATGAAACAGCTTCACAAACACACAGTCTCTTTATTTCTGTTTTACAATAATTCAAACGATCACAGAAGGACTGGGCTAAAAGTTTATACAGTCAAACCAAAATTTATTCAGACACCTTGAACATTTCATTCATTAATTCAGTTTATTCACTATAGTTTAAAAAATGGTAATAAAATATGACAAAATCTCAGAGTTAAACTGTGTCAGAACAAAATAATCTTAATTATGTCAGATAACACTTGGTCAGATCAATTTTTGGTTCCAAGTTTTACTGGTAGTCCGCTGTATGGAGAATTTTTGGGTATAGTATGTCAGTTTACTTTATTTTGCTATCCTCACTTACATAAATGAACTATAGTGTCCTGCACACACTAGAAAAATATATCAAAAATATCTGAATAATGTCTGGTTTGACTGCAGTTTGGATATAAACACTACAGCAGCAATCAAAATAGAGAATCACCTTTTGAAAGTAACTTGATGCTTCAAATAAAGAATGAATCATTCATTGAAACTGAGAATTCTGTTTTAAACATAAAAATTGTGGTTCTCAATTTCTCCAGAATCGTGCAGCTCCACTAGCCTGAAGTGCAGAAAAACATTGACATTACATTACATAAACATTACATTCACTAAATTAAAGCATAAATCAACGGATTGCTTACTGCAATTGCTTAAAGTCATTAAATTAAAAATGATAAACAAAAACAAAATGTACAGACTAAATGTGAACTGGTGCTTGAGATTATATGACATTATGCTCATTCAGTGAAGTTTAAAGGAGAGCCGTTTGCATCGAGGAAGAGCCGAATGGGAATAATCGTGCGACGTTAACATTTACAGATAAGGATGCAATCATAAAATGTAAGTTATGCGATGAGGAAAGCGTGTCCTGAATACATGAAAGCTTCATAAAAAAAGCAACATTTTGAACAAAAAGCTGAGAAAATTGCGTTTTTGATCAAAACACAGATGAAGATGCGTAACAGCGCCCCCTACCGCATAACAGTGAAAACATGGACGGGAAAGAGTTAATACTTCCTGAATGTTCTCAGATTACCCTATTTTCATGTTTGCGTCTGTCCAAATTAGTGTTAAACTCGACAAATTATTTTCGTCATAATTTTCATCAACAACATTTTTTCACGGACGAAAATGAGACGATGACTAACTAAAAATGTGTTTTGAATGACTAAAACTGTGACTAAAATCTACTCTAAAAACAAGTTATGCGGTTATGCGAACACATGAAAGCTTCATTTTAAAAAAAAAAGTAACATTTTGAACAAAAAGCTAAGAAATGATCGGAATGATCAAAACACAGATGAAGATGCGTAACAGCGCCCCCTGCCGCATAACAGTGAAAACATGGATTGCCTGAAAAACTCGTCAATGGTGGGGGAAGTTAATGCATCCTGTATGTTCTCAGAATACCCTCTTTTCATGTTTGCATCTGTCCAAATATTTCATAAATCAGGCTACTGAAAACATTATAATGACATTAGTGGCGGATGGATGATGTCATGATGTCTTATATAATCAGAAGTGCAAATGGAGTGTGACAATTTGCTCATTTTATAGATTTAAAAATCCTGCCGACTCAAATGCTTTTGTTTTGCAAATGACTTTTAAATTGTGAATTGCCGGTCGTTGATTTAAAAAGCTAAACTTTTGTTCAAGTAGTGTATAGTTTTTATAATGTACAAATGAATGCCTGTTTTCAAGGCTCGTTTCTGAATCTGTACTGTCCTCTTCTGTTCATAAGTGGCTCACTTTTCATCTCTCTGTAGTCCCAATACCCTCCACAGGGTGTCGGCATACCTGTGTCTCCTGCCTGAGCTTCCTGATGGAGAAGAGACGTCCTACGAGAAGGAGTTCCTTCTGGAGCTGCTGGTAGGCACATCTTAAAATGTGACACAATACTGTTTTTGCTCGTTAGGTTCGAGTGACCGTGCTGCCCGTGTCGGTTCAGCTCACTGTAGTGAGAACAGAGGCGTAGTGTCGGGGGACAAACGCGTTAAAAGGGTTTTGATTGCGATTTGCTACATTAATTTGTTGGTTCTATTAGAGTTTGGCTGCTTTGATTTTCACTCTTATAATGTACTTTATTAAAACTCTATTGGAAATGTTTAAGATGTTTCAGACCCATTGGTGGTCCTGCTCCGGCATGTTTTAATTACTCGCTCCAAATCTCATCAAGACTCCAGCGTTTCCTCTTTAATGCGTTGATGGAGCCAGTGTCAGGCCGGTCATTTGTGTGTTCAGCGTTTCCTTGAGCAGCTGAAATCTGGTTATGTGCATGTGCTGCGGCCAACAATAGAGTCAGAGCAGGCCACAAACCAGATAAAACACTTAATTAAGCTTGAACAGGATAAGCTGCCCCAACACTCCTGATTAATTCATTTGATTTTCTCAAAGCGGCGTCCCACGTGAGCCGCCCGACTCATTTTCTCATTGAAATTGTTTAATGTTTTCTCAGCAGAGTTGCCTCACAGCGTTTGCTCATTTGAATTTTGCACATAATGGAATGGATTTATAGTGTTTGGGAAGTTCAGGGAAAGTTAGACTTTTAAAAGTGTAGTGCGTGTAGCAATTTCCTTTAAGAAAGGCTTTGAGACTGTGGGATTTGCTCGGTTTATGATAAGTGACACAAACGCACAACATCATTTTGATTGCCATACAAAATCTGAGTGCTGGAAAACACGTCTACATTTGTACTTGTTTCAAAACACGCAAAAGCTAGTTGTGATGCTGTATGCCTCTTTAAAATGTTCATGGGATGCGATTGGCCCCTTGCGCTGTGAGATATGTAGCCTACATTTGGCCATCTGCTGCGTTTGAAGGGAAAACCATCATGGCACAGCGGGCAGATGATTTGGTGGTTCATGGAGGAGCTGGCCGACAGGAAACAAACCTCATGAAGCCTTTCTCACTTATGTTCAGGTATCCCACCACGAGAGACGAATCTCCCAGATAGAACAGCTCAACCAGATGCCTCTGTACCCCACCGAGAAGATCATCTGGGATGAGAACATCGTCCCCACAGAGTACTATTCAGGAGAAGGTGGGCGTCTTTGCAGTTCACTGTGCATCACTGTAATAATTATACCATATACGTTTGCATCAGTGGAATTAAAGGAAAAGTTCAACAAAAAATGATTTTACTAATTTACTCTTTCCTAACCTGTATCACTTTTTTCATTCTGTGTAACACAAAAAGAGACATTTTGGAGAATGATCAGCTCTTTTCCATACATCAGAAAGATGCCCATATGACTGTACAAATGATCTTTTTGTGTTTGGCAGTAACATGCACATGTCATGTTAAAGTCATTGTTCACTGATAATCTTCCTCTCCACCAAAGCTCTGAGAGCTCATTTGAATATGTGCCAAGTATGACATCATTAACACAAACTTCATTGGTGCAAATTATAAAAAGCTATGTGACGATTTTTTTTAAATTCCTCTTTTCTGTGTGATCGGGTTTGGATTAGGGCTGCACGATATATCGGTTTAGCATCGAAATCGCAATGTGCGCATCCGCGATAGTCACATCACAAGATGTGTGATGTCTAGACTCTAGTGTAGGGATCGTTAATCCAGACGGACCAGACACCACGCAGGTGATTCTCTGATTAGTTGCAAAGCTTATATTATAAACCATTATAAATTATAAACCATTGGCATAAAAGAGAACTCAATTCTGAATGTGCAGCTGTTCTATGTACACGCGCACACACACACAGAGCCACATTCACACTGAAAGCCGTTCTCTTATGCATCTATTTGTGCCTGAACAGACACATACATGCAAAAACAATTGTCAAAATGCATGCAAAAGATCGACTATCCTTGTAAACAATTGATTATGGCTTAGATGAACGAAACGGTTGATGAAAAAAAAATAAATAAATGAATGTGTAACAGTATTTTGGGTCCACACCGCGCTTTCTGTGTCATGAATGTTAATCAAGCAACAAAACACAAAGAGAGAAACTTTTGTAGTTTTAACGAAGATTATTTATATTTAATTTTTGGTTTGACTGAAATGATTGACTAACACTGTTTAAATGTTTATATTTTAGCAAAGAATCTGAGTAGAAACTATATAATTTAAAAGTTGAAATAAAAACTGCCTTGTGTGCAATTAAAATATTTATAGACAAATTATTTATATACATATAAGTTTTTGAGTATTGGTTTTTAAATTAATTTATATATGCATAATTTGTATTAGCATTTTTGGCTAAATGAAAACTTTAATTTTGGTTCATCACTATATTTCAAGCTTTAAGTGCAAAAAACCCCTAAATAATCAGTAAAATATCTAACGATGTTTGTTGTTGTGTGTGAATCTGAAGGTTGTTTAGCTCTACCGAAGCTGAACCTGCAGTTTCTGACGCTGCACGACTACCTGTTGAGGAACTTCAACCTCTTCCGACTGGAGTCCACCTATGAAATCCGGCAGGATATCGAGGACGTAGTACTACGAATGAAGCCATGGTTTGTTCTCAGAGTCAAACATTTTTAACAATCTTATGTCCTGAAGTGACAACATAAAGAAACAGTTCGAAAAACATACTGAAGTGTATATTTGTAATTTATTTAGGTGTGTGTAGCCGGCATTGTGCTCTTCTGGGTTCAGGAGGCTTTCCTCTGTAAAATGCTCCGTACACAAGCTAACGTTTGGGTTGTACTGATCGTGAAAAGCGTTAATTATAAATCTTAACCACTAAAGTGGAATTTATGCTAATATGCCACAATGTGACGTAGACATTCCCAGAAGTAATATCTGGACTTTGAATGATGTGTTTTTAGGCAGGTCTGGAGCTGTTAGGATAAATCTCTTTGTGGGACACTATTTTATTTTACTATTATAGCTATAGCTTTGCAGATCTTATACATGCACAAACAGATCAATTACACTCTGAAGGAAAACGAAAACATTATAAAGCATCATATGACTCCTTTAATGCTGTAGCTTGATTCATCACTTCATAGCTTAGCAGGGCTCTGAGACTAAGATGATAGCAAATACATAATCTAAAAAATGATATCATCCGTGTCAGTGTTATATCTGATTCGTGAACCAATGACTCTTTTGAACAGTAAATGAGTCACTCAAAAAGATTCAGCCTCAAATGAGCCATTTGAATCCAAGTGAATCATTCGGATCAGTTACTGACCAATATTTCGTTTTAAGAGCGAGTGTCTCCATCATTTAGAGTTCAGTCCACTGGCGAATCAATCTTGAAAGTCTTGTGAAAGTTATTCTCACCCAAAATCAAGTCTTTCACTCGCTTTCAAACCTGTGTGATCTTCTGTGAAATGTTGACATTCTGACCATCACTGTCAAACTCCAGAAATGATAAAAAGCACCATAAAAGAAGTCCATATGATTTGTGTGCCATTTCTGCTGCAAGTCACATGATAACTTTGACAAAAAGTTATTCAATGATACAAATTTTCATCGCTGCCAATCTTAAATCTCGTGTATTTATTCAAATGTGGTGAGATTTTCTCTGAATAACCTGCATTTTCTCACTTCAGAAGACTTGAGATGGTTGTTTTTAATGATTTTGGGAGCTTGACGACCACAGGTCGGTGTTGACTTCACTGTATGGGAAAGAACAGCGTGAACATCCTCATTCCTGATATTGTGTGCTAACGCTGAGGGTTGTGTCACACAGGCAGTCGGAGTATGGAGGAGTGGTGTTCGGAGGATGGGCTAGAATGGCACAGACCATAGTGTCTTTTTCTATCGTGGAGGTGGCCAAACCAAACATCGGAGAGAACTGGCCGGCCCGTGTCCGTGCCGACATCACCCTTAACCTCAACATCCGAGATCACATCAAAAACGAGTGGGAGGGTAAACGGCTCTTTCTCTGTCTCTGCACAACCACTCAGAACACCCCTGCATTAACTAAAACTAAAAATACATATAATGTATAAATATATGAAATGAAAACAGAAAATAAAATCTATTAATAAAACCACTTACACATCAGATCATTATGCTCACTTCATCCTTCAGTCTCTTCACATCATGGTTGGCTCTTGCAGGGCTGCGGAAACACGACGTTTGCTTTCTGATCACGGTGCGGCCCAACTTGCCGTACGGGACACGCTTTGACCGCCGGCAGCCGTTTGTGGATCAGGCCGGTCTGGTGTATGTGAGAGGCTGTGAGGTGCAGGGCATGCTGGATGATAAGGGCCGCGTCATAGAGGAAGGTAAGACTGTTCTCTGAGTTTAGTCAGATTGTCAGTGGCTCCTGAGCAAAAGTCATAACAGATTCGCAACGCATCACAGAATTTATTCGGTAAAAGTCTTTCCATCGTAGTTTATGCGCATGTTTTCGTATCGCATTAAAAAATGTATACGTTTACATGTGCATTTTTATAATTTGCACGCGTCTTTGCATTTGTATTTAGCGGTTTTTTATGCAGTATCCCAAAATGTGCATAAAAATAGTTGGATGGAAACAGAGATATTGAGCAATATGGATTCGTTAAGTAATGAAACACTGCTATGTGTTTCTCAGAGATGCTAAACACGTCTGCTGTGGCTTTGTTTGGAAATATTTTCTTCTGTGAAAAAGAGCAAAACGGGCAATATTGTTTCTGAATAGTGAGCCACTTAATTGTTTTTTTTAAACTGTTGCATAAAATCAGTATCGCATTTGCAATTGTGCAACTTGATTAAATAAAGGCTTTGTTTATAATGAGTAGGTGTTTTAAGCTCTGAAACTTGCAGGATGTTTTAAGGGTATGAAGATCAAAAGATCAATGCAAATTTGATTTCTCTCATCACGACCGTATTAATGTGTCCTTGCTAGATAAAAGAAACAAATCTGACCCCAAAATTTAAATGCTTCGATGTTTATAATTGTTTTTATTAGCTGTAATGTGTTAATATGTCTAGAGGAGGGGTGTGTGGATGATATTCTTTCAAGACATTGTCGGAGAGCGTTGGATCCCCACGGCCCATGAACACAGCTCTGACCTGATAAGACGAGTGATAAATCCATCATCTGGCCCGAATCTCTCTCACTTTGACCGCAGGCCGTCCTCATTGCTGGACCTTGGGAATGTGGTCTAGAATCGCGGGTCATTTCTGTTCCAGTGATTTCAGTTGACAAATGAAGCCCAATTTAGACGGATTAGTGCTTTGTCCTGAATATTTATTTCCTTCATTACAATTACATTTATTCATTTAGCAGAGGCTTTTATCCAAAGCAACATTCGATTACCCTGTGACTCTGATTTATGGTTTCATAGTCAGACAGATTACTGTATTCTTCCAAGATTGAATGTGCGGTTCACTTGCTTTCAGGACATCTGTTTTAAATACAAAGATGTGATGTACTGAAATTATTGTGTTCTGATGCTTGCACCAAGGTCCTGATCCGAAGCCCAAACTCAGAGGTGACACCAGGACGTTCCGGGTCTGGCTCGACCCAAACCAGTACCAGCAGGACATGACCAACAGCATCCAGAACGGAGCAGAAGACCCCTATGAGACCTTCAATATTATCATGAGACGCAAACCCAAAGAGAACAACTTCAAGGTCACAAAACCAGACTGCTGGCCTAAAACAAGAAATATGAAAAATAAAATAAATAAACATGAACTGAAATGAATTGTTTAATTTTGTATGTTATTTAATGTTTATTTATGTTATTTAAATTAACGAAAAAATTTTCTATATATATATATATATTACTAAATTTACTAAAACTGAAATAAATAAATATTTATAAGTGAGCACCACCTGCAGTCAGGCAGAAATGAGATATTGCTGATTGAGTAACATCTAAAATAGTGATTCAGTCATCCACAATTATCGAAAAATAATTCCTTATATCCTTTTTTTGCTTGCAGGCTGTGCTTGAGACCATTCGTAACCTCATGAACACGGAGTGTGTGGTTCCCGACTGGCTTCACGACATCATTCTGGGTTATGGAGACCCCGGAAGTGCCCATTACTCAAAGATGCCAAATCAGATTTCCTCCCTGGACTTCAACGACACCTTCCTGTCCATCGAGCACCTGAAGTCCTGTTTCCCCAATCACATGGTGAAGGTGACGGAGGAAGATCCTGCTCGACAGGTCCCGCCTTTCAGGTCAGAAATCTGCATTATTGGATAAACGCTGTGTGTGTTTTAGAGTTTGTTCTTTGCTTCTATTTGTATTTTTATTGTATGTATTTTTCATAGGCTACTTTTTAGAAGTAATTTTGATTACTTTTATTCAGCAAGGATACATCAAATGGATCAAAAAGTGACAGTAAAGACATTTATAATGTTTTAAAAGATTTCTATTTCATATAAATGGAACTTTCTATTCATGAAAGAATCCAGAAGAATATGTATCACAGTTTCCACAAAAACAATTACCCATTTTCAACATTGATGATAATCATAAACGTTTCTTGATCATCAAATCATCATATCAGAATGATTTCTGAAGGATCATGTGACATTGAAGACTGGAGTAATGATGCTGAAAATTTAGGAATAAATTACACTTTACTATATATATTTACATAGAAAACAGCTGATTTACATTGTAATAATATTTCACAATATTACTTTTGAATGGGAGTGTATGTGGACATGTTGTATAAGGTTTTGTCTCTTCTGTACCAGAATCCGATTCCCTGTGCAGAATGTGAAGGGTAAGAAGCGTAAAGCAAATGAGGAGGACACACAGGATGAGGAAGATCAGACGCTGGTGGTGGAGCCTCATGTGATTCCCAACAGGGGGCCATATCCCTACAACCAGCCCAAGCGGTATGTGGAGGTCACGCTCACAGTCACAGCCACTTTATCATGACCGGATCTGTCCGGCTCTTTCTTCAACACCTGGACAGTGTAATAACTGCCTGTATAACCATAATGCCTGTTATGGAAAGACTGACATTTGTGTCCACTTCAACAGAAACACCATCCAGTTTACACCAACCCAGATTGAAGCCATCCGTGCAGGGATGCAGCCAGGCCTTACTATGGTAAGAAATCTCCTGCTCTTTCATTTACCTCCTTATGAATTACACTACCAGTCAAGTGCTGGCAGTAATTAAGATTTTTAATAGTGTTGTCCCAATACTGGAATTTCTAACTTTGATACGATACCTTGAAAAAAAACGTTTTTGATACCATGGGGGAAAAATTGAATGGAAAAATGGAAAGCGCAGCTGCTGTCGGTGTATCGATACTGTGGAAAATGTGTATTGGAATCGTTTCAGATATTTCAGAATCAATACATATCAAAAATATGTATAAAAGATACGTCTCTTCTGCTCACCAAGGTTGCATTTATTTGATCAAATTACTAAATTATTTAATATTAAATGGTTAAATATTATGTGAATATATAGTAAAGTGTAATTTATTCCTGTGATCAAAGCTGAATTTTCAGCATCATTACTCCAGTCTTCAGTGTCACATGATCCTTCAGAAATCATTCTGATATGATGATTTGCTGCTCAAGAAACATTTATGATTATTATCAATGATGAAAAAAAGTTATTTAGTATTTTTGTGGAAACCATGATTACACTACCATTCAACAACAACAAAAAGAAATAACACTTTCATTTAGCAAGATTTCATTAAATCGATCAAAAGTGGCAGTCAAAACATTTATAATGTAAAATAATGCAAAAGATTTGTTTCAAATTAATGCAGTTCTTTTGAACTTTCTGCAAAAAAAGTTATAATAAATTGTAATATTATTTCACAATTTCACTGTTTTTACTGTATTTTTGATCAAGTAATGCAATCTTGATGAGCAGGAGAGACTCATTCAAAAACATTAATACATCATAATTATTCCAAACTTCTGACCGGTATTGTGCAGTATGATCCTCCCAGAAAGATATTAGTCTCTCGCTGCGGTTACCTGTATATCTATCAGATGTTTTGAATCTGTAATTGAAATGTCTGTCAGTCTCTTCCTGTGTGTGTATGTAAATGTTGTTAGGCTTTTAGTCTAAAACGTGCTGAAGTTAGAGAGGGTCAGCGAGGGAAGAAGAACGGTCAGCTCTGGCAGGGAAGGATCAGTAATCAGCAACAGTCTCTTATCAAATCATCTAAACGCTCTTTCCCTCGGCTGTAGGTTGTTGGTCCTCCCGGCACAGGAAAAACAGACGTGGCTGTTCAGATCATCTCCAACCTGTACCACAACTTCCCCGAGCAGAGGACGCTTATCGTCACACACTCCAATCAGGTACGTGACCAACACTGTCACCGAGGGAGTTCATCCTCATGTTCAAAGCTTAGCATTCAACCAAGATTAGGATTTCCTAACTCTCAACATCTATGAGTTGACATGAACATTTCTTTTCTGTTGTTTATGTATTTATTTTCTGGATATGTGTGTGTTTGTGTTGTTCAGGCTCTGAACCAGCTGTTTGAGAAGATTATGGCGTTAGACATCGATGAACGGCACCTTCTGCGTATGGGTCATGGAGAAGAAGAGCTAGAGACTGAGAAAGATTTCAGCAGGTGCAGATCTTACACACACACACACACACACACACACACACACACACACACACACACACACACACACACACACACACACACACACACACACACACTCTTAATGTTTGCCAAATCAGTTCAGATTTAGTGTCGGGTTATCACAAGGCATCAGTTGTCCCAGTTTTTTTGAACCATAAACTATGAAAGCATGTTGTTACTTTCAGAAGTCGAGGTCCTTTCCAATCCAAAAAGAGCTTTTAATTGCATTCTGTTGACATCAAATATCACTCACATTTGACCCATGAACTGACGAGTTTCTGAGGTAATAAGGAAAAAGCAGCAAAATAACATTGATAAAAGCAAAAAGTGCATGAAAATGTACGCTTTGAAGATACTGAAGAATCCTTATGTTAGAAACTGCGGCGCAAATATATTTTCAACAAGAATTTTCTGCATGCTGTGGTGAACCTGTGAGATTACACCGCGTTCCAAATTATTATGCAAGTGACGTATCAGTAAGATTTCTGTACAAAAAACATTCATATTTTAGTTTTTCTAAGAAAATGTTTGTTTGTTTATTTCTCCATGTCTTTTTAGATAACCGGGATCAATCTCAGACAAAATAATTTGCCAGGTCTATGGAAACCCTACTTAGAGGTTGTTCCACATTATTAAGCAAGTCACAGTTCTCATGCAATATGGAGAGGAAGAAAGATCTTTCTGAAGATGAAAAGCATGAAATGGTGCAATGTTGTGCAAAAGGCATGAAAACAACTAATATTGTGTGAAACTGAATGGAGATTATTGAATTATCATAAGATTTGTGAGTGATTTAGAGCACAGCAGAACTCGGTCAGATAAAGGCTTATTAATGAAAGTTCCTGTCAAAAAAATTGATTGTATTAAAAGGGCAGCTATAAAAAAGCCAGTGTTGAGCAGCAAACAGGTATTTGAAGCTGCTGGTGTCTCTGGAGTCTCAAGAAGCTCTCCATGCAGGCTGGCAGTTGTGCGTAAAGATGCATTTCAGCCACTCCAAACCAAACCTCACAAAGAGAAACATTTACAGTGGGTTTAGAAATACATGAAGACTCATTTTTAAATAGTTTTATTCACTGACTAATGCCGTACTACAATGGATGGTCTAAATTGATGGATTCCTGGATGGTTGGTGAATGGCCACCACGTTCCAATAAGACTGCGATGTCAGCAAGGAGCTGGCGGGTGATGATTTGGGCTGGAATACTGGGAAGTGAGATGGAGGGTATTAAAATGACTTTTGCAAGATATGTGGAGTTCATAACTGACCATTTTCAGCTATGGTATAAAAAGGAGGATAGTGCATAGTACAATGCACTATCCCATGCTGCAAAACACCACAGCAATAAAACTGTTAGAAAATGTATTTCTACACCCACTGTTAATGTTTCTCTTTGTGAGGTTTGGTTAATGGTGTCCAAATGCATCTTTACGCACAACTGCCAGCCTGCATGGAGAGCTTCTTGAGACTCCAGAGACACCAGCAGCTTCAAATACCTGTTTGCTGCTCAACACTGGCTTTTTTATAGCTGCCCTTTTAATACAATCAATTTTTTTGACAGGAACTTTCCTCAATAAGCCTTTATCTGACCGAGTTCTGCTGTGTTCTAAATCACTCACAAATCTTATGATAATTCAATAATCTCCATTCAGTTTCACACAATATTAGTTGTTTTCATGCCTTTTGCACAACATTGCACCATTTCATGCTTTTCATCTTCAGAAAGATCTTTCTTCCTCCCCTATTGCATGAGAACTGTGACTTGCTTAATAATGTGGAACGACCTCTAAGTAGGGTTTCCATAGATCTGGCAAATTATTTTGTCTGAGATTGATACCAGTTATCTAAAAAGACATGGAGAAATAAACAAACAAACATTTTCTTAGAAAAACTAGAATCTCTTTATTGTACTGAAATCTTACTGATTTGTCACTTGCATAATAATTTGGAACGCGGTGTAATCAATAAGCTTTGCAGAATGAGGAAATGCCTGTTTGTCACATCAGTGTCACAACATCCATGTCAGCACTTTAAAGCTAAGAGGATTGTACTTAACAAACATACTGCATGACTCCTGTAGTCTGAATCACAAATTAGTGTCTCCAGTGAATCCGTCAAAAGCTCTAACATGAGATATCAAGAACATTTTTGAACATAAGCAAAGGAGATATCAGAGGTGCTGCTTTCTAGTGAAAATGTTTGAACGTTAGACATGTGATATACCTTATACAGCATTAATGTTTTATCCTGAGTGCAGTCCAGACTCTTGTCTTTTCATTTCTACATGTACTAAAACTTGCAACTAAAAATAGACACGAGCATGTGTGTGAATAAAATAAAAGTCCCTGCAGGTCCTTGTAAAGTATATCAGTTTTATGAAATTTAAGGTAAAAAATACTCCTAAATATTTTAAATGGTGTAATAAAAGTCTTAATTTTCATTTTAAGAGGTCTTCAATTTGGGTATGTACAATAATACAGTGTAATGTGATTATTAAACTTTAAAAACATGCAGCTCTCCCATTTATTTAATTCAATCATAATATTTCTTTAAAGTAAAAATTATGAACACCGCACATTTATTTATCATTTTACTATTGATGAATGATGACAATGTACACTTTATGGTGTTTATATTGTAATATATTGTGGCTGGTTGTAAGAGGGCATGTTTTATCTCCCTCATCTTTTTGAATGAGCAGCTGGCATTAGTAAAGACATTTCAAAATAAGAGTCCTAGTGTATTTTCAGTACCATTTTATGCATTATATGATATGTTTTTGTTGTTTTTCCCCCTTTAGTATTATTTATTATTATTATTATTATTATTATTTTGGTTACACAATAAACTGTATCATTTAATTCAGTGTAATTCCTGTCTGGTCCGTCCAGTCACAGGAAGACTGAACTTTATTTAACACGCATTATTCAGTATATATACATTCTACTAATATTGGCACAATATTCTGTTTATAACAGTTATTTATAACTGTGTACAGTTTAAAGTAGTTCTATAAATAATTACGTAATTAAGTACGGTTTGAAGCAAAAATATTTTAAAAACCTAGTGTACATTTGGTATTCTAATTTTGCTTGCAATGTCTCCTTAAATCCTTTTATTTAAGAAAAAAACATTATTGATCAATTTTCATTGTACCCTTAAAGCTTCTAAATTTTTCAACTAAATTATTCAGCGTACTGTGGGAATGGTAAGCGTCCAGCCCTGTTCTTGTGTTGTGTCGAGTATTCAGTGTCCTCTCCTCTGTGTCAGGTATGGGCGAGTCAACTATGTGCTGTCCCGCCGTCTGGAGCTCCTGCGAGAGGTGGCGCGTCTGCAGGAGAGTCTGGATGTGCCCGGTGATGTGTCCTACACATGTGAGACCGCCGGACACTTCTACCTCTACCAGGTACCCATCACTCCCCTCTACATCATCTGCTTCCTTTTGACTCGACTAACTAGCATTGGAAGTAATAGTAGTAGTGTTAATCAGATTGTGCAGTCATAGTTTTGATGATCTGTTGTGAAAGAGAGGTGATTTTACTTCTTAACTTGTGTTAATAACCACAAATTGGGTATTTAGCTGTCTCACATTTGTTAAGAAAAAGGTGGATAAGATGGTATAAAATAGTATAAGATCTTCTAGACCTGGCAAAGACTTGTAAATATAATCAAATCTTTGAATTCACATGAATATACATTTTCTTACATATACATTTTTGTAGTTAGGGTTAGCTCTAACGCATCTTATCAGGTAGAAAAAAACCCCAAAAAACCTTATCCTTACATTTTGAAAACAAAACTAGGGCTAGAAGGCCTTTGAATATCGTTGTATGTGATGGGGGTCCTAGTCAAGAAGCACTGATGTGTAAATCTAGGCAGGCCTGCTTTCATTTGTGTTCATCTTATCTCTCTCTGTGGTTCGATCCATCACGCTGTGGTCGGTAGATTCATATCAGAGCCCCGGGGGATCTGTACGGGCCATTAGCTCCGATCCCAGAGATTAGTGTGGCGCGTGATGCACTAATTAAGTGTGGATTGTGACAAGGCTGTCTGTCCAGTGATGCGCTGTTAATGAAATCCTCAGGCGCTGATCTTATCTGTCTGTCTCTCGTGTCGTAGGTCATGTCTCGTTGGGAGGAATACATGAGTAAAGTGAAGCCAAAGCCCAGCCGGGAGGTGCAGGTGGAGGACGTGGCGTCGCACTTCCCCTTCCATAAGTACTTCTCCAACGCGCCTCAGCCAGTGTTCAAGGGCCAGTCTTACCAGGAGGACATGGACATCGCTGAGGGCTGCTACCGCCACATCCGCAAGATCTTCACCCAGCTGGAGGTAGGGCTGGACTAGAGCTGAAATTATATTATTAATTATGTTTATATACTTGCCCCACGATTTGATTAGATTTGATTACGATTCAGAGGGTAGCTTCAGTTCTTTTATTAGTAATAATTGTTATATTAATAATCACAATCATTGTTTTTGTTATTTTGTCTTTATTATTAAAAAGAACAAAGATGCAAATAACAAACAGTAGAACAAATACAATATAAGAAACAAATTAAATTAGCAGTGCTTTACTTTTTTCATTTGACATCTATTTAACAGAAGCATTCAAATAAGAAATAATACAGAAATTTTGAATAGCTTATCAGTTTCAAATAAATTATTATTAAAGCTACAAAAGTTATTCAGTCAATGTCAGCGATTAATTCCCTCCACTGTCATATTGAGTTCTCTTTTGCGCTTGAATGGACAAAAACACACTTGGCAAAATAATGCCAGTAGGATAATTGGCAAAATATCCTAGTAAGCAGTAGGGATGTAAATCGGACAGTTCATCACGATACGATATGATATCGATTCTGTCAGCCGATACCTCAAAAAATTCCACGATACGATTACATTTCGATTCGATTCAGGGCTATATCGATCGATTTATCAATATTTAGATACTATGTGCCAGGTTTATACGACGAGTTATATTTTTATTAACTCACAACCACAACCAAAATTGATAACATGAACTATTTTATTAATCTCTTTTATTATTATTATTATTATTATTATTACACACCCAAAATTAGTTTTTTTAAATAAATACAAATAAATGACTCACAAAATCACATAAAATAAATCAGGCACGCAGACTGTATGGTGAGAAAACCAAAATGCGTGCTTTGGCGGAAATGCGGACGTTACATGAGGTTGTGGAGGGTGTCAAAATAAAGGTACCTCCATATTGATATTATAAATGTGGCATCGATGCATCGTATCGTTAGACGTTTGATCGATGCATCGATCCATATCGATGTATCATTACACCCCTAGTAAGGAGTAAGCACACTCTTAAATGACTTAAAAGTGTTTAATGAATATAAAGATTTGTTAGGAAATCAGATGTGTGTCAGATCTGTGTCATGTGCTTCAGCTCTTAAAGGTCCCGTTCTTCGTGATCCCATGTTTCAAACTTTAGTTAGTGTGTATTGTTGTTGTTAGAGTATAAATAAAATCTGTAAAATGTTAAAGCTCAAAGTTCAATGCCAAGCGAGATATTTTATTTAACAGAAGTCGCCTACATCAAACGGCCAGTTTGGACTACATCCCTCTACTTCCTTCTTTAATGACGTCACTAAAACCGTTTTTTGACTAACCTCCGCCCACAAGAATACACAAAAAAGGGGGTGTGGTCAAGTTGCGCTCCCACGGAGAAGAGCAAGAGTTGCGTTTGTAGAGTGTGATTGTCGCCATGTCGTCGAAGCGGTGTTATTTTCATCCTGCAGTCCAATCACCTTTGTTTGGCCTTCCCAGGGGTTAACCAATGGTTACAATTTATGTTTAACTCGGTTCCCGAAAATTATAATTGTGGTATCCTTACTGCAATAGTTAATGTTGGACTGCAGTGCACATAATGGCCACAAGAGGGGACTATGTTTATGTATATGTCTGTTTTCCGTATGAGGTACTCGTCTGAGTGAGTGCTAACGTCGCTGCTTGTGGAGATTAAAGAGTTCAGTCTCTCGGGAACTATTGTCTTTTGTGTTCATTCGGCACAACACCACAATAATCTGCTGTCGAATCACAACACAGGAACCGCTGGCACAATCAGAACTCGTTACGTATTTCTGAAGGAGGGACTTCATAGAACAAGGAAGTCATCAGCCCGTTTTTATGACAGTGGAAACAGCGGTATACAGATAAGTCAATTATGTGAAAAATACTGTGTTTTTACACGCGAAACATGAACACATGTTATATTGCACACTATAAACACAATCAAAGCTTCAAAAAAACTCGAAAAACGGGACCTTTAAAATGACAGCAGCCTAATAAACCTGCTGCTGTCTGTCATTAATGTTCATCAAACAACAAAAGACAAGGTGAAAACTAGAGATGCACCAATTGCAATTTTCTTGGCCGATTCCGATTTCCGATTTTTTTGTTAGTGAGATCGGCTGATTCCGATTTTTGATTCCGAACTATAATTGACAACATATACAAACAAAAATCTACTTTTCTTCAATGCAAAGTTATATTTTCATTTAAAAAAAAAAAAACCCAAAAAAACAAGTAAAAGTCCGTAATAAAATATAAACAGCTCAAATAAATGCAATAGAATAAAGAGAGCTATGGAACTAAGTTTTTCAAGTTAACTGGGTTTTTATTCAGGTAAGAAATACTACAGAAATTAAAGTAATCAAATGTAAAATGACACACATTCAGTGTTATTTTGCATTGGTTACCTTAATTTCTGTAGTCTTTATTGTAAATAATTCTTACCATTAAAGTGATAAAACGTATTCAGTCAAGATCAGAGAGATTTTCTTTGTCTTTTGTTCTTTGATTAACATGACAGACTGCAGCAGGAATATTGGACTGCTGTCCCTTTAAGAGTTTATGAACGGTGTTCAACGGACCCAATACTGGTAAACACAACATGGATTCACTTTCTTAGCTTTTTAATGATTCTAAACTGACTGTGTTTATCTGAATACTTGCCAAGATTGCCTGTGCTGCTGGTTTTGACATACTTTTGTATGTATTTGACAGTTTGAGCGCATTATGCTACTTGTTTTGGTACTTGTGAGTCTGTTTGGCTTCTGTCTCTGTTTGAGACTGAGCGTGGCTTGTTCGCTTCACTAATATAGATCAGTGGTGCATGTGCTTTCGGTGTGAGTGCGAAACCTGCGGGAAATTTATACGCAATAAGCACTATTTAACCGGAGCAGAAGAGAGCGAGAACGTGCATTTGACGTTATTGCCTGTGCCGCTGGTACCAAAAAAGATCGGCTCGGAATCGGTAAGAAGTGAGACTGATCGGCCGATCACCGATCCGGGCCGATCATGAGGAAAAGCGGCCGATTCCGATCCCTGGCCGATCAATCGGTGCATCTCTAGAGAAAATCACTCACTGCTCTTGACTGAATAACTTTTGTAGCTTTAATAAGGATTTATCTATATTTAATTCATAGTTTGTGCAGTGTTTGATTATGCATTTTCTGTATATTTACCTGTTAGTTCTACCTGAAAATCTTAAAACACTGTTTAAAAGGTTACATGGGTCTAAAACAATGAAAATAAGAACTTTTTTGTGCCTTTTAGCAGGGCAGGTAAATCTCTGAAAACTCTGGGGGAAAAAACCCTCAGTGTTGAGCCCTGATATATTAAAAAGGTACAGCTAAACGTGACATTTATTACACAGGGTTTATGTGTAGATTGATATTTATTTTTAAAGCCTGTTAAATGTTCAAACTGATAGATTTCAATGCTGAATGGCTATAATTAATGGAGAAAAATAAATCCATTTAATAGAGACATCAGTATCAGTGACACTGGCCTTCATTCATAGTGCTGAGGAAAAAGATGCCATTAAACAAATATTTAAATATACTGTCTACATTAACTTGGAGATTCAAGGTATTGCAATATAAAATATTAAAAACTTTAATGTTAGGTGTGATTTAATTACAATTAAGTAAAAATTAGTGATTGTTTTTTTTTGTTTTTGTTTTTTCAAATGATTAACATTATTAAATGCAAGAATGTGTCAGACTGCTGGCATTAAGTCTGATCCATTTTGCAGCTTATTCTGGCAAAGATCTGAGCACAGCGACAGTGTGTTTTGTTTTTAAGTGCCTTTTAGATAAGGGGCGGTTTGTCTGAAGTAGATAATATATAATAGTACAATGAAAAAGACAGTGGGGGGTAAATCATTTATTATATAAATCAAAATTAATGTAGTTTCAAGCAGCAATTACAGGGAAATGCACAACAGCAGATCTGTTATAAGTAAATTCAATACACTGCATCCCTGATGATAATTTAACAAAAAAAAAAAAAAAAAATGGAATTGAATTGAAAAACGTGTAATGTTATTCCTCATTACTTTTGCCAAATTGACATGGTATTGTCAGGGAACGTTTCCATGCAGAGTTCCACATAATTATGCTGAAGCGAGATCCTTTAGTGACTTGTCATCAAATTTTGACAGTTGGGTATATCAACACTTTATCTAAAAATCACTTTTGACCAGCATAGCCTGAAGATAATCTGACCCACATTTGGAGAAGATCCGATAAACGCTGCTGGAGAAGTTTGCTTTTGGTTTGGTGAAATTCAAAATGGCGTACGCAATGGGTTCATTGTGCTGATCGTTGAAACACAGGAAACCAGGCTAATAACAATAGGCTTCAGATGAGCCATGGTGCCATCACTTTCATCACAATACACCAGTGCATTTGTGTAACACAATTCAAAATAGAGGACCTATTATGCCCCTTTACAAACTCTTGATGTTGTTTTTGTGCTCTGCTACTCTATTCTCCTCATATTCTCATTGTTGCAGCTCCTCTCTTCCCAGTCTGTCAGTAACGCTCTGTTTAGTTCCTGTCTCTATGGAGCCCCTCCTTCTGAAAAGCACAATGTGCTCTGATTGGTCGGCTGGAGCAGTGTGTTGTGATTGGTCATTAGGGAAATGTCCCGCCCCTTACCATAACCGCCAGTTTCAACACACTACTAACTAACTCAACCAGGCCCCGCCCCTTTATTCTGCGCATGAATTATTTAAATGAGGAATATTGTGAAGAAACTCAAGATGGAGTTCAGAAACACTGACACTGATATAGAGAAGAACTCTTCATGCTCAAACAGCAACATCACACACTAAAGACAGATGAAGATGAGAAAGAAGCGTATTAGGTGCTCTTTAAATACATAGTTTGCTTTGAACAGAGTGTGGTGTGAGCTCAAGGTTTGTTCGTCCATCAATAATGATCTCCCTCCCCTCCTTTAAGGCCCATTATTCTGGGACGCCCCCTTCTTTGATGTTGATTTCTCATCCTTTCATCCTTTGTGTTCATCTGCTGACAACAAAGACACGTTCCTGTAATAAAGTTGTGCGTCACAGCCACAATGCTGCTGTGCGTGTGTGTGTGTGTGTGTGTGTGTGTGTGTGTGTGTGTGTGGGCATCACTGTCCCTCGGCCGTCACCGCCGAAGACTCAGGGTTAAAACATGGCCTCATCAATATTGAATGCTTTGATGGGTTTAATATTAATGCAGAAGTGCATCAAATATTCATTTCCCAATGGACACAGTCCTGAAAATATCCAGCTGGGTTAACCTCTCTTCACTGCACTGATCTGAGCCACTATCGAACACAAACCGATACTCAGTATCTGAGTGTGAGAAGAAACCAAAGATGCCGTTTATAACAAATGACAGGAAGTAGAAAGAAACACAATCTCCTCGGCTGATGTTTAAACACCTTGTGAAATTAATAGTCATTTAAAATATCGTGGTGAATCTTACATGTTAATAGAGTTGGCTGTATTATATTGGATATACACATTTCTAAGACCTGGAAATTATCAAATTATAAAATTGAGCATTTAAATATCATCTTTCTGAGACATATTTTTGCCATATATTGATATGTATATGCATTTTATGTAAGTACCTGCTGTACTGTTATAAAGATCTCACTGATTTAAAGCATCTGCACCAAATTGCAAGTTTTCACTGAGTTTGAACCTCAAAATAAAATTGAGCTTCATATTCTCACTATATCAGACTATATGTGCCATAAAAGCCTGGTGTATTAAATATGATACACGATACTCAACAAAAAACACATTTCGTCTAAAGGTTCAGTCTGTGCATGTGCTCTAGGATTGGTATATACTTGGTATATTAAGTGATTTTTGTGTGATTCGAGTAAAACGCGCCACACGTCTAACAGTGTTTGTGTGTGGTTTTAGCACTGAGGTGTTCATCAAGGCATCTTCTCTCCTGCAGGAGTTCAGGGCGTTTGAGCTGTTGCGCAGCGGGCTGGACCGATCCAAATACCTGCTGGTGAAAGAGGCCAAGATCATCGCCATGACCTGCACACACGCCGCCCTCAAACGCCATGACCTGGTGGAGCTGGGCTTCAAGGTATCAGTGGGATGCCATTCACTCGCAGATTAGTTAGACCAGTTTTAAAACGTTTCAAGACATTTTTGATTGGGTGACATCAAGCATAAACAATGCTGCATTTGACAAAGACATGATCAATAAAGGAAGCATGAACAGTCATCATCAGCAGACAAATGTTTCCAATTTATCTCTAGCTTTTATCACTTCACTATTATTGTAAAATTTGTTGGAAAAAAACATGTCCAAACATTTGACTTAGTGCATATGTCACTAACAATGTGAATTGGTGTTGTGAAGCAGTTCTTTAATATGATCTGAATTAGCTGATATACTAAAGTGAATCAGAAAGTCTGACCGACTTGATCTTTCTCTAGTATGATAATATCCTGATGGAGGAGGCAGCTCAAATCCTGGAGATTGAGACCTTCATCCCTCTACTGCTACAGGTACAACTCTCTTCATAGTTTACTCTCTCTCTCTCTCTCTCTCTCTCTCGCTCGCTTATTATATTGTTATATAATTTTCAGATTAAAGGAACCTTCATTTCAAGCAAACGGCCATTGTAGTAAATTAAATTCTGAATGTTTAATGCAAATTTATTTTATATTATATTATATATTATATTATATTATATTATATTATATTATATTATATTATATTATATTATATTATATTATATTATATTATATTATATTATATTATATTATATTATATTATATTATATAGGGATGCCAAACTCTTAAAGTGACGGCAGCCTAATAAACCAGTTGCTGTGATGATGTCTGTCATTAATGTTCATCAAAGAACAAAGATAACGGAGAAAATTGTTGCTTTAAATAAGGATTAGTCTATTTTTAATTTATAATTTATGCATTGAAGACTGTAAAGTGTTTGATAACTCTTTTCAATTTCTGTTTATTTCCTTCCTGTTAGACATATTATAATGGGTTTATGTGAAGATTGTTTTAAGTTCACTTAAATTAAATGTTATTATTTTAAAGTCTAATAAATGTTGAAATTGATAGCTTTCGGTTATACTGTAATGTTGAATGTCTATAAATAATGTTTAAATGGATCCATCAGTGATACTGGCCTTCATTCATAAAAAGATGACATTAAAAAAGTAAAATATACTGTCTTAAGTTGCTTCTGCATTAATTTGGAGAGTAACTGTAAAATTATTACAATTTGAAAATATTCCAATGTATTAGATCTGAGGAAGCTTCATTTCAACCAAACAGACATTGTTGCCATTTAAGTTCTAAATGTTTAAAGTGCCCCCCCTTTTATTAAATTTTAAAGGTTTCTAATTGTGTGAGGTTTACATGCATGTAAAGTCAAAAAACACTTAAATATTCTCATAATATACATTGAACATCAGCTCATTTCTCAAACAGACTGAAAATGGTTTGCTGAACTTTGAAGATTCAGTCTTTCCACTCTGCTCTGTTTGGTCAGACGGCTCAATCTGTTGTGAATGGTCGACCGCTTACAGCGCATGTCGGAAACGAAACGCCTATTACTATATCTGAGTTTCAGGTCTGGAGGCTTCAGTAATTCCAGTCTCACTTCCTGCTGATCCTACGTAACAATGCTACAGATTGGCTTTGTTTCATGCAATATTCAAAAAAACATAATACAGACACTTTAATGCAAAAAATAAATATAGAAAACATGTAGTTAAAAATAATCAAGACATGTTTTCCACAATAATTTTCATTAAAAATTAAACATTTCTGTCTTTGTGTTGCACAGAACCCGGAGGACGGCTACAGTCGACTCAAACGCTGGATTATGATTGGTGATCATCATCAGCTGCCTCCTGTCATTAAGAACATGGCCTTTCAGAAATATTCCAACATGGAGCAGTCGCTTTTCACCCGCTTTGTGCGTCTGGGTGTCCCCACCGTAGACCTGGACGCCCAGGGCAGAGCTCGAGCCAGGTCAGTCCGCATGTCAGACTTGAAAGCTGCTTTTAGAACGTACCCATGTGACGCCACTGTTGGTTTGTTTAGTGTGAAACTAAACAAACTATTTAGTTAACATGAACTAATAATGAACTGCGATTATAAAGCTTTTATTAATCTTTGTCAATTTCAGCATTTACTAATACATTATTAAAAGCTTGTTAACATTAGTTAATGCACTGTGAACTAACATGAACAAACAACGAACAACTGTATTCTCATTAACTAACGATAACAAAGATTAGAAAATACAGTAACACATGCATTGCTCATGGTTAGTTCATGTTAGTTAATACATTAACTAATGAACCTTAATGTAAAGTGTTACCATTATAATAGTATATAAATAAAATATATAAAATCTATATATATATATATATATATATATATATATGTGTGTGTGTATATAGAATATATATATATATATGAAACTAGTACTTATTGTTACTAGTAGGATTTTGATAATATTCTCTCTACTCATCCGCCATTTTTTTTTTTTTTTTTTTGTTAGACTGCAGATGATCCCAGATGATGCACTGCGACAAGCTCAAATTATAAATGATATATTTTTTTCCATTAAAACTTGGAATCCAAAGCACATAATCTTAGAAGGCAGCATGATGTTGTCTACTTTAGCATCAGAGGCACAGCTACGATGCTTTAACATGCTGCTTAGTTGAATGCTCACTGCTGTGTCCTCAGATACACTTGTTCATCTGAAGTGTCCTACTTTGACTCTCTCTCTCTCTCTGTGTGTGTCTCTGGCAGTCTGTGTAACCTGTATAACTGGCGCTATAAGCAGCTGGGGAACCTCCCTCATGTTCAGCTCCAGCCAGAGTTCCAGGCGCCGAACCCCGGCTTCACCTACGACTTCCAGCTCATTAATGTGGAGGACTTCAACGGTGTGGGTGAATCAGAACCCAACCCGTACTTTTATCAGGTGAGCGTGAACACGTGCTCATTTATATGACGTACACATCGATCGCTAGAGTCTGAACCATCATAAACTCGCGTCATTTCCCGCACGTCTCCAAAATCATCGTTCATTCCGTGGAGGAAGTGGACATTTTTTAAATAAAATAACAGGATAATTTCATAGTTTAAATTGAAAGTAGTATGCGCACACCCAAACATCATTTAAGCAGGTGTTCGATCAAAAGAACTGCTATCTCTGCTCCCAAAGAAGTTTAATAAAATATATTGAATGTAATTAAATTCATTAAACTTCTATGGGAGCAGAAATAGCAGTGTGATATTTCAGCTAATTTCATAGCTAGCATTTTATCTCTCTTATATACAAATAAATAATAATTTCACACTTTTTTTTCATCATTTGGAAATGACACAATAAAAAAAAGTTCTGTTCAGTTAAATAATATTTAACTTTATTTAATACATTTCATTAGATATTTAATTGGAACACTTTACTCGAAGCCTTTAAATGTAAAGCATTATAAAATTTTTAATGCATTAATTATGCCTTGTAATGCACCTTTATGATCTCATGAATAATTCAGTATTTAAACAGTTGTAATACTTGTCTTTTTATTGTTACACCTTTAGAAAGTATAATGCATTAAAACACATGATAAACAACCAATTTCAGATGTAACAAGGATCTGGATATTATGCAACTTTGGTTACAATTGTTTATGAAAAGATATGACTCGTTATAACGTACATTATGAATACCTTTAATAATGCATTATACATCAAGGCTTTAATATTTCTTTTATGTTTAGTTAGCTCTTCTCTGCTATTATTGTTAAAACAACCATTTAAATGTTACCATTTCAACAATGAATTAAAGTAGAAAAGTAATTGGTGATGTGCACTTATGTTTAAATATTTTAAATTTAACAGTTTAAATATTTGTTTTTTTTTATTTGAGTGTTGATTATGAGTGTTTTGTTTTTTGGCTAACTTGCATTTTTTACAGAAACTTTAATTAGTTTCGGTAAATTCATTTCTGTCCATCACTTGTAATTTCTTAATGTAACTTAATGTAAAATTGATATTCACACCATAACTATTGAAATGGTTTGTTTTCACTCATTTGGATCATTAGATTATTTGATAATGTAACACTTTTATGATGGATTTTCTAAATTTACAATTGACAGTTTGTGTTTGGAACAAGAGGAAAAAACAACATATATAGATTAAAGGCAGAAATAGCAAATGTTTAATTGAAGCCATGGAATAAAGTTTCAGTATGACCTTTATGTACCAAAAAAGCTGAAATCTAAAAAAAAAAAAAATCAACCCCTGGGAGATAAAAGTGCATGTAGTTAATGAAACACCCACTTATGTTAATGTGCAAGGTGAGGAAGGACACTAGGCATGACTTTCATGACATGGATTTTTTTAGCGTATCCTGGCAGATTTGTGTTGAAGCTCATTGTTCCTAAGTGACGACCGTACGGCATGTGGTGTGTGAGTCACATGAGTCCGGCTATGTGCCCCTGCTACTGTTTACTAGGGTCCTGAAGGGAATTGTCCTCATTACAGTATCCATGCCAACACACACACACATACGCACAGCTCTAATGGGCCGTATGAATTAGCCTCTCACAGAGCAATAGGAAAGACATTGTTTGCGCAGTCAGTGCTTGCAGCCGCTGAAGAAGCATCTCTTATTAGTAAGTTTGTACCCTTATTAGTGTCCTACTGGAGCTGTTGCCGTCTCAGCAGTGGCCTGTTTGAGTTCAGAGCTGTTCCACTCGTCTGATATGCATGTGATGGGGGAAAAAAAGTAATTAGGATAAATTAGAATTTTTTTGATGGTCAAATTAGGTCAAGAGAATAGTTCAATTTAATGTCATTTTACTTTATTTTTAGTATTATTGATAAAAGATCATAATTGGAAATGTTTATTGGTAATTTCTCTATTAAAATTAAAATAATAAAAAATAAGACATGACATTATATAATGATCAACAGATTTTTTATTAGTTAACCTGTGAAGAAAAAATTAGAAACTGTATTTACTGCAAGCACTGTTTTGGGTTTTCCAGTTTTAGTATTCCTGTAGTCACATGATATTCTTTTTCTTCTCGTAATTTTTTATAAAGTGAGCATTTTTGTCATGCAGTTGAATGCATTTCTATAAAATTCTCTGGTCAATCTTAGGCACTTCAGCTTCAGATAGTATAAATCCAAATAAGTTGGGCTAACTCAAAAGTTTTGAGTTTGTAGTACTCATGTATGTTAATTGCACCTAACTTGAAGTGCTCAGATAGCTAAGTTAGCTTCATTTTGATGGCAATCAACATAAAAGATTTAATTCTTAAGTTCTTGCAAATCAAATGAGTTATTTACTTCACTGTAATCCCTAATACAACTCAAAGTTGAATGAGAATTTTTAAGTTATGAAACTCAAAGTTTAAGTAAGATTTTTTTTATTTTGTACTCATACATTTTTATTGTTTTTAACTTGAAATATTTGAGTACACTGATTTATACATTTAACTTAAGAATTCCATGTTCAGCGGAATAACTAATGGAATATTGTTAAATTCTCTGATAATCAGGTGACCAGATTGCGATTTGCAAAACAGAATACAAACCTGTCAAAGCTTAAATTTACGGCCTCGCGTACCTCTCTCATCCGGCACGAACCAAAATTTTTGCATGACTGAGATGTCACATTTAATTGCTAACCTATTAGCCTATTTCTTCTGCAAACAAAGCTTTGTGCTTTACTCGTATCATATTCATGTAAATACTGGCACAGCCCTATCAGTGGGTACTGCGATACTCCCGGAACTACAGAAATGCTGGTATCGTCACATTTTCAACATTTCAGTACCGACTTGTTACCGAAGTACCGGTGCTTTTGACAACACTTATTTACAGTGTAATTATATAATATAGGATGTAAATAAAGAGCTAAAACTCATCCTCACTCAGTGAGGGATTGGCTGCTAGCTTACATGAGGACAGCAACTTGACTTATTTTCCCTTCGTTGTGATAAAGGAAAACTAATATGATTTGCAAATTAGATTTTTTTCCCCCCCAGTATTGTTAAGGCATGTGATGGGATGAAAATTTAATGCACATGATCTGTTGAGCTTTATATAATGTTTATAATGTAATGTTTAGTCATTTAAATCTTTTCAAACAAAAAAAAACATTGCATATTATATTGTAAACATATTGTACATATTGTATTGTAAACATACAAACTTTGTATATGAACATTTATTAGAACCATAGTAAATGTGCTCATGCGGAACGTGCATGTTCTCTGGTGTTAATTCGAATACAGCCGTGTTTACTAATCACATGTCCATATCAGCCACTGGGCTCAATGTGAGGCCATAGTTCAGCAGCTCTGAATACAATCGGATACACTCATGGTTTATTACATGTCTTTATACTGCAGTAAAATAAGCACAGGCTGTGTTTCCACACGCTCCAGGCATCTTTAATTGGTTTGTGGTGCAACATTGACCTGCTGTCCTGTAAAAGTGCATGGGATTCCTGAAGCAGCTCACCCAATAATCAATAATGTTAACCATGATCAGTCAGTCAGATTTACTCTCTGAGGTCTGAGGATTTTTGCGGCACTGGAGAAGTTTTGACATGCCCTGACATTTATGCTTTTTTCACTTGCTTATGTACATATTTGTATTTTTGAGAGAATAATGTTTATGTTTGGTTATTGAGAAAACAAAAAATTTAAGACACTGAAATAAGGCCACAAAACACATACTGAATATGTGTCCACAAGACTTCTGGGTACTGAATGTAGAAGCCTAGAATTTTTGCTTCAAAATGATGTGAAAATCATCCTACCTACTCATTCACATAAACAATATATTGATTTTAAATACTTTTTGTTCAGAAAGACGGCATGAATAATCCTGAATAATGCTGTGATTCACACCTGAAGAAACAAGGTTTTCAGCAAATGTTTGATCGTGTTGGTAATTTAGTTTACATTTGCGTTTCAAATGTGATCAGTAGGCTTTAGATGGTCAGCAGTGGCATTATTAACTGTATAGTGAGAGATGTTGAATCCATGTAACCTGTGTGTGTGTTTGTGTGTTTGTAGAATCTGGCAGAGGCCGAGTATTCAGTGGCGCTGTTCATGTACATGCGTTTGCTGGGATACCCCGCTGAACGCATCAGTATACTGACCACCTACAATGGCCAGAAACATCTAATACGAGACGTCATCAACCAGAGATGTGCCAACAACTCATTCTTCGGACAGCCCAATAAAGTAAGACCAACTGACATGATGATTTCTGGACATGACATTAGTGTTTTACCTTCAGAAGTGTGTATATAACCCTTAAAACCATCGCACTGTTAGATGCTTCTGTGTGGCGGAGTGAACTGCTGCATTTGATTAATGTGTGTGAACAGCTTGTCCTGTATCACGCTGTCCTGTGTTCTAAATGACTTTTTTTCTGCCCTGTATTCACTATTTTCCCTGTTTTGCAGTAGTGTACAGGTTTGCTTTAGCTCGCTCTTCAGGGTGAGTGGCAGACAGACTCACTAAAGCATATAAAGCGTGTGTTTGGTCGAAGTGTTGCTAACAGTCTGTCAGAATTGTACAATAGTGCAAATTGATCCCACAGTGGCTTCTGTCAGACATTTCATTAAAGTCATGAGTGAGTACAAAGCAACTGCCGTTTGCGCAGACATTTCGTTTATGAGCTTTCAAGACTGCAAAACAGGAATCTCATTGCCTTTGGGAGACGTAATGAAGATGATTCTCCATGGTTCACTGGAAAACTCAATTTAAAGGAAAGTTATCATTTACTCGCCCATATGACTTTCATATGTGGAACATAAAGGGAGAAATTTAACAGTGTCTAACCTGCTCTTTTTCATACAGTGGAAGTGAATGGGGCCATAAGATTAGTCCATGATTTGTGCATTACATTCAAAGTCTAATGAAGTGATTTGACTCTTAATATGCAGTAATATTATCAGTTTGACACTATTGGATAACTAAATTGAGCTGGATAATTACAAAGAGCTGTTTTATAGCTGAATCAAATTCGTTTGAATCAAATTTATTGATTTGATTCAAAATCAACACTGAACTGACAACACTATTGCCTTGTTTTATAATTTTATGAATTTTTCACTATTAATGAACTAAACCAAATCAACACTGAACTGACTTGAGCTGAATAACAACACTAGCATCATCTCTAGAGGTGCTTTATAGTTGAACAGATTAAGCTTCATGACTAATGAACTTTGCAACTTTCACTCTGTTATTGAACTAAATTGAATCAACGCTGAATTAAATATGAATAATGACACTATTTTATTTTTACGCAAGCACATTTTTAAAGTGTCTGTTCGTTATCAAAGGATTTTTACTTTAGGAATTTTTTAATTCACAACTTTCCAAAGCATATTATACTTTTTTACTTCACTACATTTCATGAAAGCCTGTCGTTCATCATTATTTTGAACTGAAGAAATCGGCACTTGCTCCCAGATGCGATAATGATGTCCAATTCGTGAACAAGCTGATTTTCTTCTGTTGAATCAGTTCACGAATCGCACTGAATGATTCATTCGTGAATTGTACTGATCCAATTGATTTTTTTTTTTAATTTTACGAAAAACCTACTTTTTCAAACTCCTCCTAGAGCATTTGTCCAATTTGCACGGAATTTGGTATGTAGCATCTACTCAAAATCCAGGCAAAAAGTTACTAAAAGATTTTTGATCGGCCAATCCATTCTCATATAGCGTCAACGAATTTGATGGCGAACTCGCAAAAAAATGGCTATAATGCTGTATCTCTGCAATGATTTGATGTATTGACACCAAACTTGGTATTTGTCATAACAGGCATGACTTGCGGGTACATGCACAGTATCGTCACAGCGCCACCTACTGGTGCCTAGATAGGAAAACTGGCTATTTTTGCTTATACAAATGTACGATTTTCTTTGGTCGGCCATTTTGGGCGTCTGCCTTTTTGAATTTTGTCATAAAATGCGGTTTTACTACTTTTTCAAACTCCTCCTATAAAATTTGATTTGTACGAAATATGCTATGAAGCATCTACAGACACTCATGACAAAAAGTTATTAAAAGAATTTTGATAGACCCAACCGTTGTTTTATACTGCATCAACAAATTTGACTGCGAGTATTCCAAAATGGATATGCGGCTGTATCTTTGCAAAAGTTTTGTGTATTCACAAGAAACTTGGTACAGGCATGACTTGAGGGTGCATGCAGAGTTTCATCGTAGTGCCACCTACTGCTCAGAAGTTATAATGATGTAATTATGTAGTTATAATGATATAATGATGTAATTTAATAAGCTTTATCCTAACCTCATGATCACAGATGTGCACAAATATTTCCTTTTCTGCTCTTATTCGGCTTGACCGTGTAATTGCTGCTTGCAATTATATTTATTATATAAAATTGCAAAATTAATAAATAGTTAATCGATTAGCACATTTTTCTTTTAATACATAAAAAAAAAAAAAAAAAAGTACTTTTACTGGAGTAATATTTTATTAGGTCATCTGTACATTGGATTATTGGAGTATGTTTTACAAGAACAGGGGCGCAGGAGACATTTTCAAAGTGAGGGGGACCAAACTGCATTCCGGGGGTGGGGGTGGGGGGGGGGGTTGTTATGATAACGGGCGGTGCACATATGCATGCGCCGAACAAGTCTTTCCCATGGTCTTTCCCATGGTCTTTCCGCGCTCATGGGCAAAGGAGTTTCTCTGAAAGGTTGAACGGAACGTGGGAAATTAAGTATACCCGGGCCTTAACCGCTTTAAATTGTAATGGACTGGAGCTCACATTCACATCGGGAACACCGGAGCACCGCGATGTGACCGCAAAAAGCACTTACTTTCACGATCAAAGTGCACGCCACTGATAAGCATTGTAAATTAAGTAGTACAGTATACACATTAAACACACAGATCTCCTCTCGTGCGTCCTCCACTGGATGAGGCAATATCGCTTTTGTTTTTATTTCAGATATCTCTTTTATAGATGCCATCAATGCTTTTGCCTTTCAAGATGTAATTACAGAAATCAAAACAGTCCATAAACTATAAATCCTCACGAAAACTTAAGTTAAGCCAGCTCGTGCGTCAACCTGAAAGATAAGCCTCTTATCTTAAAGTGTCAAATTTCTCGCTTTCTGAATGGACGGTTTTCTTGATTGACAAACGCTAACGTTCCGGCATGATTTATATACCATCGACCTGTCCTAAAACGTTAGCACGCTTTGATCGATGGTTTGGAGATTGCGCGTTTCTCCGTTCGAGAGCGCATTTCCTGTTCACATCCACGACAAAACAGCTGATTATTTACAAACGGATTGCTTACAGAAATGTGAAAATGGTCTAATTTGAAAGAAAATATCCTAAGCTAAAAGATGATATAGTGTGTCTAATTGAAGCAGCCCTTATCAAAAGTGTGGGGGTCGACTTCTATCTTTTCAAAACTGGGGAGATCCTGACCCCCCTGTCCCCCGTGCCAACGGCGCCCCTGTACAAGAATATACTATTTTATTATTTCTACTTCAAAATTTTAGTGTGTTAGTTGCCATTTCTCTAATTAATTGTGAAATTTACCAGCATTTTGTGAGTGAAAATTATTTCTACACAAAATTTGTTTGTGTACTTTTACTCAAGTACTTGATTTGTGTTCTTAGTGGACCGCTAATAGTGACATGGGAGTGAGAAAATGAAGCCAGAATTTTCTTGTCTATCGTTTAAGATATGTTTTGATAAGGATCGGTGGCCGTCTCTCCTAAAGAATGCAGCTGAATAAGTCTGATAGTATGGCGTGTAAAGGACTGTATCTGTCTCATTTGCATGCAGGGGTTAACTGAATGCTCTGGCTACGGATGAGATCAGCCCAATCCCTCATTAGCATTTAACATTTCTTCAGTACAGAAATGGGCCACTCTCACTTGAGCATGCACATCATGTATGCAGCGGGCAGAGAGCACGTGTCCACGGTCCCCGAGTCTCGCTGATGAATTTCACATTGGACACCATCTGCTGAGAGGCAGCGCTCTAGCAACTCTGAGCGTGGAAGAGCAGAATTATAATGAGACACCAGCCTATTTTAACACTCAGCCACAGGAAATGAAATACAACACTGTCGCTGCTATCACATGTTGTCAGCCGTTATGTCATGACTAGACCCAGAGTTTGTTCACATCTTCTCGATTTTTGTTAGAATTGTTACAAATTAAATAAATCCTCACAGGTTTCATAATTCTATTAAAATTATTTAATAACTTGAGTTAATTAATGAATTTATATGTAATAACTAGGGGTGTGACGAGACGGGTATCTCACGAGACGAAACTCGAGATTGAGTTCACGAGACGAGACAATATTTTTACACACTATTTTTAAGAAATCCTCAGTGGCGAAATACATATTCTGCAGGTGTATTTGAAATGTTTTAACTAATCATCTTATAATGAATGTCATTCAGTTCTACTTTCTGAGTATGAATTATCATATGCAGTAAGACACAACAATACAGCTAAGAGATGGTTAAAACTACACTGCCCAGCCTAAAAATAGCTTTCATATTGAGAGATATTTGCATTCATCAGAGAGCCGTTTTGAAAATGCGGGGTATTGAAATCGCGTTTGAATGTGCGCGCGTTTACTTTCACTTTCAGCGATCGCGCGTACTCTTTAAATATGGAGCGGTGGCGACCGTTATCCAACTTAATTAAATGTTTTTTTCTATTTAACACAAAGCAAAACGACAGTGGAGGCGTAATGTAAACGTAGCGGTGGCATATTCTTTCCTAATCATCCTAAAACTCTGTCATGGCAACATCACAAGACTACTTTTCGCCTCGACGAGAAATCTCGTCACACTTTAGTCTCGCGAGATCTCGTGACACCCCTAGTAATAACGGATTATATTACCACTATAAGTGTATCAGACCTTACCCGGATACATACAGTACTCTCACGGCAAGCTGTATGTATTATATAGTAGGGGTTGAAACTGACATTTGGACCTCCAACGGGTTGAAGGTTCAAATGTCCGTTTCAGTGCAGCTTCAAAGAGCTCTACATGATCCCAGACGAGGAATAAGAGTCTTATCTAGAGAAACCATCAGCCATTTACTAAAAAAAAAAAAAAAAATGAAAATGCATTATATTTTTTGTTTACCACAAAAGCTCGTCTTTCACCTCTCTGTGATGCTCCACGCATGACGTAATCATGTTGTAAAGGTCACGTGACATAGGCGGAAGTACTGATCCAGTGTTTACAAAGAGTACGTGCAAAGATTAAGTCAAACCCCCTTTACAAAAAAGATAAAACAACAGGTTTTCACCCTACCGCGGTACTTCGGTACTTTCGCATGACCTTTTCAACATGATTTGCAGTGTTGTTTTAGACTGCTTATAGTCATGTAAACAACACATAGCAGTGTTACATCAGTGTTCGCTCCTCAAGTCTCTGGAAACACACGGTCGGTTCTCAACAGGCTTCAGTTCACCTGACCGAGAACAGGCTCTGGCTCCAGAATGAAAACCACAAAAAAGGGGCATCCGAGGTGCGTGAGAGTTTCGATCTGATTTGCACTTCAACAGGATGAGGTGACTGTCCAAAACTTCAGGAATGGTCACACAGTAGTGTGCAAACCTTCATTAGGTTCCAGGCTTGATGTCTGCCAATAAACCAAGCCAGGGCATCCTCTTCAATTCAGAGGAAGAAGAGACACTGACCTGTTTTTAAAACTGTCTGATGTGTTGTAGGTGACCACAGTGGACAGGTTTCAGGGTCAACAGAACGATTACATCATCCTTTCACTGGTCCGCACCAAAGCTGTAGGACATTTGAGGTGAGCACTTCCTCTAACTATTTAATTCATGTTTAAAAATGTAGTTTAAAATAACAATAAATTACTTTAAATTGACTAATATGACTCATTTAAAACTGTTTAATTTAAGTTCATGTAACAAAAATCACTTTTTAAATGGATCAAGACATGTTTAAAACCATTTGTTATGTTTAAGTATTAGCTGCACATAACAATCTGAAGGTATAGCAGTGACTCCAAACCCTTCCTAATTATTATTGCTTTAAGCAGTCCGATCTACAGCAGGGTTATTATTGTTAACTAAAACCATAAAAATAACCATTTTCTTTACTTAAAATAAAAGTAACTGAATTTAGAATTTAAAAAAAAATTATTCTCTTTCTCATTTTTGTTAGTTTAAATTGAAGTACTAAACTAAAAAAACTAAAAAACAAACCCGATTCCAAGTTGGGACACTGTACAAATTGTGAATAAAAACAGAATGCAATGATGTGGAAGTTTCAAATTTCAATATTTTATTCAGAATACAACATAGATGACATATCACATGTTTAAACTGAGAAAATGTATCATTTTAAGGGAAAAATTAGTTTATTTTAAATTTCATGGCATCAACACATCTCAAAAAAGTTGGGAGAAGGCCATGTTTACCACTGTGTGGCATCCCCTCTTCTTTTTATAACAGTCTGCAAACGTCTGGGGACTGAGGAGACAAGTTGCTCAAGTTTAGGAATAGGAATGTTGTCCCATTCTTGTCTAATACAGGCTTCTAGTTGCTCAACTGTCTTAGGTCTTCTTTGTCACATCTTCCTCTTTATGATGCGCCAAATGTTTTCTATGGGTGAAAGATCTGGACTGCAGGCTGGCCATTTCAGTACCCGGATCCTTCTTCTACGCAGCCATGATGTTGTAATTGATGCAGTATGTGGTCTGGCATTGTCATGTTGGAAAATGCAAGGTCTTCCCTGAAAGAGACGACGTCTGGATGGGAGCTTATGTTGTTCTAGAACTTGGATATACCTTTCAGCATTGATGGTGCCTTTCCAGATGTGTAAGCTGCCCATGCCACACGCACTCATGCAACCCCATACCATCAGAGATGCAGCTTCTGAACTGAGCGCTGATAACAACTTGGGTTGTCCTTGTCCTCTTTAGTCCGGATGACATGGCGTCCCAGTTTTCCAAAAAGAACTTCAAATTTTGATTCGTCTGACCACAGAACAGCTTTCCACTTTAAATGAGCTTTTTAAATGAGCTTTGGCCCAGAGAAAATGGCTGTGCTTCTGGATCATGTTTAGATATGGCTTCTTTTTTGACCTATAGAGATTTAGCCGGCAACGGCGAATGGCACGGTGGATTGTGTTCATGACAATGTTTTCTGGAAGTATTCCTGAGCCCATGTTGTGATTTCCATTACAGTAGCATTCCTGTATGTGATGCAGTGCCGTCTAAGGGCCCGAAGATCACGGGCATCCGGTATGGTTTTCCGGCCTTGATCCTTACGCACAGAGATTGTTCCAGATTCTCTGAATCTTTGGATGATATTATGCACTGTAGATGATGATAACTTCAAACTCTTTGTAATTTTTCTCTGAGAAACTCCTTTCTGATATTGCTCCACTATTTTTGGCCACAGCATTGGGGGAATTGGTGATCCTCTGCCCATCTTGACTTCTGAGAGACACTGCCACTCTGAGAGGCTCTTTTTATACCCAATCATGTTGCCAATTGACCTAATAAGTTGCAAATTGGTCCTCCAGCTGTTCCTTATATGTACATTTAACTTTTCCGGCCTCTTATTGCTACCTGTCCCAACTTTTTTGGAATGTGTAGCTCTCATGAAATGCATGATATTTCAAAATGTCTCACTTTCAACATTTGATATGTTATCTATATTCTATTGTGAATAAAATATAAGTTTATGAGATTTGTAAATTATTGCATTCCTTTTTATTCACAATTTGTACAGTGTCCCAACTTGGAATCAGGTTTGTATATTGACATGTAAAAAAACTAATAAAAATGACTCAAACCCTCAAAAAAAAAATTAGTAAAACTTTAACTAAAATTAAAGTGAAAACAAAATGTAAAAATAAACTAATTAAAAATATTAACAAAAAACACTAATAGTATATAAGTGATACTAAAACACGACTGATCCACAGTTTTTGAGGCGAGGAAGTAACTGATGTTTTCTGTCTCCTGTTTCCTCTTCCCGCAGAGATGTGCGGCGTCTGGTTGTGGCCATGTCTCGAGCGAGGCTCGGCCTCTACATATTTGCTCGAGTGTCTCTGTTCCAGAACTGCTATGAGCTGACGCCAGCCTTTAGCCAGCTGACCGCTCGACCCCTGCAGCTGCACATCCGGCCCTATGAATACTACAGCTCTGTGAGTATGCCACAGACGCCTCTTCACGCCTCACCATCGCTGTTGATAAGGCTGGGCTCTTGGATGGCTGGAGTAATTGGAGTTTTGGAAACCGTTTCAAAAATCAGTCAGTTGCAGTAGAGTACATTAGTGCTTTAACTCTTTGTTAAAGTGTTGTAAGCCATGAACCAAACCAGTCAGCTACAGGTGAAGCACAACATTACACACATTTATTTGGTGCAAAAAATTCTTTTTTTAAAAATTGGAAATTGGGCAAAGCGAGAAAGGTAAAAAACTGTGTACTTAAGAGCTTTAATGAGGGAATCCCATGAAGCATTGCCAATGACATGATTGAATTAAAAACAACAGAGAAATATAAAACTATTCATATGAAGTTATACATAGTTATATCTATGGACACATGCATGTTTATACAAATCTTTAAGTCAGTTTTCTCTATATATGTTGGTGCATTGTTTTTAATTTCAGCCTTGTGACCAAGCAAAAGAGAATTTTTGTTTCCTGGAAAAATGTGCTGAAGCCTGCTCCTCCTTTCTTTATTCCCATCTAGACGGAGGAGCGTTCCGCCCAGCCTGATCAGGTGGTCAAGGATATGCCAGAGATGGCTAACCTGGTTTACAACATGTACATGCACATGATTCAGAGCACACAGCAGTACAGACAAGTAAGTGTGCTCGTGCTTTCCCAGATATTTGTCGTGTGTGATGCCTGAGCTTTAAAACAGGTCAGATGTTTCCATGAATAGGGCACAAATTGAAGTCCCATGACTTAAGCAAGAAAGACACAAGTCTTTAGTAAGATATTTGTTACTATATCGTCTTATATATGATGATAAATGATCAACCCTGTTATCAAAGTTATTGTGAACTAAGTGATAGGTCTTATTTTAATCTTTAATCACACAAATCAATGTTTTTAACTGTATCCACAACAATTTTGGTAACTGCATTGCAAATATTGCAATAGAAAATAAAGCAGCTCATATAATATTTAGTTTGACCTGATCAAATGACATTGGTAATACTTTATTTTGCAATGTCCATCTTGCGCGTTACATGTAGGAATAACTATAAATTATGCATAATTGCACTTTAACAAGGACACCTTAAAATAAAGTGTAACCACAACATTTTCTGAAGGTTAAGCAAATGTGACTGCCAGTTTGTTGAGAAATCAATAAAAATGTCTTTTTGTTCTGTGAAAATTGCACTGCAGCTGAACATGAGCGTGACATTCTGAATAAACGGCTGCTCGTTGTGTCATCTGCTCTGTTGTATGGTTTGAGCTCATTGGCTGAATTCACATGGGATGTGTGTGTTTTAATGCTGTGGGCAGGCATGAGGAAAGAGAGCTCCTTTCCCAGACTCCCGCTGGAGTGCTTGTACCCATCCTGAGTCTGACGATACTCAACACACAGTTGGGTTTCGGGCCCGTTTGGGTCAGCTTTTGTTTTTGTACAGTGCAATTTCAGGTTTAGGTTGGCAATTCATACAAAAATGTTATTACTGTATTTCATGTCAGAGGAAGAATTAGTGTTATTTATACCTGCAATTTTCCAGTTGTCCCGTTTAAATAGTGTAATTCACGTGTTTTTGTGCAAATCTGAGAATGTGTATCTGAAGGAAATTGTCTGCAGAAAAGTTTGTGGCATTTTCTTTTCATTTTGACTCCATATGATGTCTAATAAAGAAGTGTATAAGCGCAGCACTGATTTGTTGTATGGGTTAACCAGGGTAGCCGCTGTATTTCTGCTTTTCCATACGCACCACCTACTGTCAGAGATCTGTTTTCATTCAGCCCATCTGCCTTTTTGTCCAGACCAGTTGTATTTAACATACATAATTATTTATCAGGCTGACATGTGAGGTTTATTATGTTATAAAACTTGTATTATTTGAACTGAAAAAACTGTTGAATCATAGTTTTACAGACTTTAGGATGTTACCATAGACATTTTTTTTTGTTGTTTCAAAAGAACATTGCTTCCTAAACAAAAAATTGAATCGTGAACAATAAGATCAGTAGCATGTAATAATAATAATAATAAAAATGTGTCAATTTTGATCTCTTGTTGACTAATGCTCCTGCTGACCAAAAAAACCCCAAAAAAACAAATCACTAATAATTATTTTCATTAAGAGGACAAAACAATACAGATGCAGTTAAGTGTGATGTAGTGGACAACAGAATCTGGTTTGATGTAATTTTGAAGAAAATCAGGCCAAAATGAAGTTCTTTTTTGGAGTTTAGAAGCGCTTCTGTGTGTGTAAATCTTCTTTGGTTCATATCTTCTGTCCAGTCGGGCGAGGTCACATGAACACACTGGAGAGACAGTAGAAACTGAAGCTGTAACTCTAATTAAAAGAGACACTGGCACTGTTTTTCATGTTTAATATTGTAAAACTGCTGCTTTAAATCAATCTATTGTATAAAGTCCTGCGAATAAACGTGAGGTGAACTGACTGGAGAGCTGAATCTCAGAGCTGCTGCAAACATCCACATCACTACGATCAGATGCTTTCTCAACTGCTGCTTTCTCATTTTTGTTGTTTTTGTTATTGAGGAAAGTGTTCTGCGCATATTTTCACTTTTATCTAAATGTGTCTTCCAGCAGGATGTCCTCTAACAGTAAACTTTTTACCCCTTCGGTGCTATGTTTGATTCATCGTACTGTTTGTGTTTCTGCAGCAGAACCTCCTGGATCCTCCTCGTCAGGTGCTGGAATCAGCGGCGCCCATGGAGGCTGAGGAAGAGCGTCCTGAGACTCCCAGTCACAGTGAGGAGCAGCAGACTGCCACTGAGGAAGAGGAGCAGCAGAAGAAGATGGAGGAGCAGGAGCAAGAGCAAGATCACGCTAAAATGCCCGAACACCCAGGTAGAGACAGCGACAGCGGGGACAGTGACGAGGACCAAGAGGCCTAGAGAGTCTCTTTCGGTGGTTGTGTTTTTAGGAATGATTGTTAATTTACCTTTTTGTAAGAGGAGTTTTTTAATAAAATGGAATTAAAAGTGCATTCTTTAAGTCATACTTTTATTCATTTATCTTAAACAATATCCTTTTTCTTTACTAAAATCAGAGGTGTTGTATCTCAGTGGCCAGTTTTCCATTACACACCGTCATTATCCTGTGTCAGTGATATTCTATTACAGTTTTTGTTAATAAGATTAACTTAACACTTTATAACTGAAGACTGTGGAGTAAGATTTTATTTTGATATTTTCTGTTTTCATGTAGTTTAGTTTTAGTACTTCAACTTAAACTAAACAAAAGTGAGAATATTTTTTTTTTGTTTTCATTTAAAGTTTTAGTAATTTTTTTGTTTTTGCCATTTTATTAGTTTTTTTAATGTCTGTAGTTTTTAAGTTTTTGATATTTTGGTACTTAAAATTTAAACAAAAATACTATTTATTAATATTATTTTGGTTCTTTTCAAAGTTTTTTTTTAATATATTTTATTTTAGTATCTCTATATAGTTTGTTTTAGTTAATTTAGTACTTAAACTAAATGAAAATGAGACACATTTTTTGTTTTCATTTAAACTTTTAGTAATTGTTTGTTGTTGTTTTGTCATTTTTATTCTTTTAGTTTTAGTTTAGTACTTTACCAACTTCATATTTTATTTCAGTTAATGTTTATTTCGGGATAATGTTTATTTTATTTTTGTATGGTTTTGGGTTTTAGTCAACAGTAATAGCCGTGTCCTGTAAAGGGTGAACTTGAGCACATATCTGAGCGTGGATCACATGAATGTGTTGGTTGTGTAACTCGTGAAAGGCGTCCATTCTCACGAGCGTCTGGTGCTGTGACTTACTGCTGGGAACTCCACTGCCTTCATCAGGGTCTCTGGCGTCTGGCAACAGGAACTGGGTGGTTTGGATGTTGAGGAAACATTAACAGACCTTTCAAGGACGATTTTTTTAACGCAACTCAAGAGACACTCCCAGTAAGTTCTTTCATTTTAAAGAGTTCAAGACTAGCAAGTTTTTGGTCAGTACTACAACAGGATGAGCTAGGTCCAACTTTTAATGCAGATTTGAAATGTGTTTTCCATGTCGAATGTTGCAGAATATGTATTAAAAATGGCCTAATGAATATCTGGACATTTAAAACAAAAGCACAGGAGATTGTGCCACTCCAAAGCAGAACGTGACAGAAAAACATGTGATTTCCTCTAACCACAGGTTTGTCAGTTAGTGCCGTAGACCGTACACTGATCACATGCCTTCAGATTTGTCAAAAAGCATATTCTTAGTTTTCTTTTAATACTATTAATGTTGTTTTTTTAATTTGTTCACATCATTTTAGTGTGTAAATGTCCAAATCAAATCTACTTTAAAATGATGAAATTTTTTTTGTTTCTGTCCCAAACGTTTTCTCTTAAAAAGGTTCTTTATTTATTTATTTATTTATTTATTTATGTATGTATGTATTTGTGGTTCAGTGAAGAACTTTCAACATCCATGGAACATTTTCCATTGCTTAAAACATTCTTTATCATGGGAAAATTGGTTGTTTAAGTGTAGATTGTTGAAATGTTCTTCACACTAAGAGAAAAAAAGTTCTTTGGAGGAAGCCAAAATGGCTTGTTGTAAATGGCTGTGCCACTTTTCACCATGTCTTTAAGGTGAAGAGAAATCACGTGAAGGTAAAGCTAATGCTCCTCATTACATTCTCCTAATTACTGCTTATTAATAGTTAGTAATGTAGTTGTTAAGTTTAGGTATTGGGTAGGATTAAGAGATGTAGAATAGGGTCATACAGAATAAGGCATTATTATGTGCTTTATAAGTACTAATAAAAAGCCAATATCGTAGTAATATGCATGATAATAAGCAACTTTCATAGTGAGAATTGGACCCTAAAGTGTTACCACAAGTATTTTTAATTGTTAATTTCAACATTTACTAATACGTTTTAAAATCAGAACTTGTATCATTAGGTAATGCACTGTGAACTAACAATGAATTAATAATTAATAAGGTGACTAATAATAATATTGAATAAAGTAACTTTCTTGTTTAAAATTAACAAAATTTAAGTCAATCAATCCTTCTAAAGCATGTGTTTTGGTCTCTTTGGTGTGTTTTGGATTCACTATGGTAAGGCCATCAAATGTGTTTTTTTATTCCAGACCTGACGGGATGGTTTTCACGGGAAATTGTGTACATGCGTCACTCGCCCGTGCGCATCTCGTCATATCCGTAAATGGAGAAAAGTTCCTCCGGCTGCTTTGACACGCGTCTGGTGTGGGAGTGACACAGATTAGTTGTTACAAGGAGAGAGAAAGATTGTCATGGAGCTGCTAAATCTCCAACCTCCGGAGAATCACCCGTTTTAAACAAACGCAGAACAGAAGAAAGTCTGCTGGCGACAAGAGAACGTGTCAGAGCTCGTAATAAAACCAGAATCAACATTAGCTTGGCTTTTCAGAGATGGTGAAAACTGATTTAAAATATATAGTAAAAGAGATGTGGAGATGATGGTTTTTGTTACTCAACAGGCGATTAAGGTGTTTTATTGAACAGATAAATTGCCATATGTAGCTCTCTAACGGAGTTCAGTATAAAGCATTATCTATTGTGACGGCTCGTTTCATTATGGCAGTTGTAGATGTCCTTTCCATCTAACCTGGTTATATCTCTAGTAGTGAGTGTTTTATGAGCAGTATTCATTCAGCTGAAGCACAACAAAAACAATGTTCTTCCGCAAAGTGCATGCAGTTTTTTTTCACCGCTAGAGCGCCAAAAGTTACATAGTGTAAATTTTAACATTGACAGGTTAATAATTGGGTTATTGCATATTCCACAAGCTCACCATCAAGGCTTCAGGAAATGTTGCTCCTGCTTGCGGCTCCTCAGATTTTGTGAGGCTGACGTAGTTCCTGATCTTTTTCTTTGAAAGCCTGTTTCTCTTGCCAGCGCTCCCTCGGAAGCTCTGAATCTAAAGCTCACCGTGATGTTGATCTCACTGAGAAATTTGAAGTTGTGGCCAGATGTCTTCAAAGGCAGGAAGGGCTTTCAGATGGATGAGCACTGAAGCACCTGAAACTGACGGATCTGATCTCACCAGGGTTATTATACTAAACTAAAACTATAAAAATCATTTTTGTTATTTGAAATAAAATAAACTCTAATCAAAAAAAAATGACAAAAACACATCAAAATTCTTAAAACTGAATGAAATTAAAGTAAAAACCAAAAATGTAAGTAAAACTAATTCAAATGATTAATAAATACTAGAATAATATAGCACTCCCCCTAATTCCTGCTCTCTTTAGCACTGAAGCCATTTCAGAGATGTGTTAATGTGCAGGATTGTGTTTGTATTCTAATTAAAGTCTGATTGTTTCTCTGGAGAACAGTGCTGCTCGGTGAAGTTTCTGCAGTGTGTTTGAAAAAGCTCTTTTTCTCTCTGTAGCTGAGGATGTCGTGTGGCTCGTGTTTCTGGGCCGTCATATGGCTGCTGGTGCTGCTGATTCTGGGCTGGCCCTTGAGCATTATGCTGGGGGGTCTCTATGGCCTCATCGCCCCACTCACCGTCTGTGTTGGCCTGGACCGGCTGGCCGACCTGCTGATGGAGGGGGCCAACCTGGGCCGAAAGTGTGCTCAGAACATGAGGCACGGCAAACCGCTGTGCTGAGACCACGAGCCGGACGAGTCCAGAAGATTCCTCACTTTCACATCTTTTCATTTAAGCTGTATTAGTCAACGTGAACTGTTTTTGAAGTCATTTACTGTACGGTCGGTTCTCTGTTTGACTATAACCTGACGCATCCTTAAAGCCTTAGTGACACTCTCCTGCTTCCTCTCTGTATCTTTTGCTCCCAGGCTGTTTGAATATGAAAAATTAAATGATTCTGATAAAATTCTGATGTCTGAGTTCACAGTGTTGACACACACAAGTGAGTGTACTGCAATTACCTTTTGTATTTTTTTTTTTTTTTTCTATGGCGGAAACATGCTTTTCATACTGATTGTCAATACAAGGGACAAGACAAATCTGGTTAATTTCAGGCCATGAAACTGTAGAATCAGTGACATCACTAGGCTTTTTTTTTTTTTTTAGGGGGCATTAACCACAGTTTAGGGAATGGATAAGTCACCTTAATTTATATAGCGCTTTTTACAATGTAGATTGTGTCAAAGCAGCTTTACAGTGATAAGTGGAAGATAGTTTTGGCTGAACAGCAGCTCTAGAAGAAAATTGTGTCATTGTCCAGCTTAAGAAAATTCAGTACTGATTCATTCCATTGTAAAAATCAATAGTTATTCATTTAGTTCATTTATCTATACAGCAGCTCTGGAGAAAACAGTGATGTCATCGTCCACCTTAGTTCAGTTTGCATAAAATGGTGTCAATGCAGGCAGAACAAAAACAATATTAAGCGTCCCCAACTAAGCAAGCCAGAGGCGACAGCGGCAAGAACCCAAACTCCATCAGGTCAGGTGACAAAAATGGACAAAAAAAACCTTGGGAGAAACCAGGCTCAGTCCCCTCTGAACAACAACGAACAGTGCATGATTATGATTAAGGCATTGTTACGGGTCATGGTCAGATTGGGATCGCAACAGTGAAAATATTTAATCCAGTTCCATCTGGATGAAGATCGGATTCATCATACTGGTATGGAAAGGTTTTGTCTACATAGTCATTATTGCTGTGCTGTTTGGAAATGTCAGAAGTTGAAGCTTTATTTCTCATTAATTTAGCCACTGTATCAAATAATTACCTAGGGTTGTGTTTGTTTTCTTCTAAGAGAGTTGAAAAATAAGCAGATCTAGCCTTTCTGTAAAAGAAAATGCTTTCTTTCTACGAAATGCAAAAAAATTCTAGTTTTGTTTTTTCCAGCTGTGCTCCATTTTTCTGGCTGCTCCCTTTAGGGCCCGAGTGTGCTCATTGTACCACGGCATTGGACTATTTTCCTTAATCTTATTTAAGCGCAAAGGAGCAACTGAGTCTAATGTGCTGGAGAAAAGAGAGTCAATAGTTTCTGTTGTAACATTGAGTTCTGCTAAGCTGTCTGGTATGCTAGGGAGATGACACTGATCAGGAAGATTATTTATAAAGCGATCTTTAGTGGTAGAAGTGATGGTTCTACCATATTTGTGGCAGAGAGGTGGTTTTGCAGCCTTGGTTAAATGTAATATACATGAGACTAGATAATGATCTGAGATGTCCTCATTCTGCTGCATTAATATCGATTACATGTGACAATATTAGATCTAAAGTATGATTACGACAATGAGTGGGTCCTGACACGTGTTGTCTAACACCAATAGAGTTTAGAATGTCTGTAAATGCCAATCCCAATGAGTCTTTTTTATTATCTACATGGATATTAAAATCACCAACAACAAGGACTTTATCCACAGCTAGTACTAATTCTGATAGAAAATCAGCAATTTCTTTGATAAAGCCTGCTGGTGTCCTGGTGGCCTATACACAGTAGCCAGCACAAATGTCAAGCAGGATTTATCTTGTACACTACATAATGTTACATAGAGCACCATCATTCAAATGAATTATATTTGAAAGACTTTTGAGTTATACTGAAGATATTACTATAAATTATAGCAACCCCCTTTGCCTTTCAGACGAGGCTTGAGTTGATGATTGTAACCTTGAGGCATTTTTAAGTAAAGTAATCGTCTGGTTTTAGCCAGGTTTCTGTCAAACACAGCACATCTAGATTATTATCTGTGATAATATCATTTACAATATGTGCTTTAGGAAAAAAGGGTTCTAATATTCAGCAACCCAAGCTTTATCATTTGTTCATCTGAATTGTATCTGTTTTTTATTTGTTGAACATCATTTACATTTTTACTTTTAAATGTGTTTGGGAGTTTTTTGTATTTACTAAATTGGGTGAGAGACACAGTCTCTATGTGATGACATCTAGGTGAAAGTCTCTATTACCCCCTTTCCACCAGCACGAACCGGGTGCTAGTTCAGAGCTAGTGCTAGTGCCTAGCACTGCAGCGCCAAACACAACAAGCTTGATTGAGATGCATCGGCTTCTCGCATAGCGATCGGCGCATGACATCAAAGCTCCACGAGAGTGATAAAAGTACAAGGAGTCGTATGCTCTACAAAAGCTCCCGCTGATCCGCGGCACCCGCCGAATCGGTCCGCACTGCTCCGATGCATCTCGAACAAGCCTTCTATCAACAATCGCGGATGTTTCATTACTTTTGATGCTCATGGCTTTGCGAACCTACATCGGCATCCAAACACGGCTCGCCGTAATTTCTATATAGACGAAGTTTACAGTCGAGCTGCTATGAGCTCGATTAGCTGCTATTTCAAAAATGCCGGTCACAAGTTTCTTGTTGGCCATGATAACCCCGCCCTCAGCCCCTGATGCAAGGGGTTCTTACTTGCAAGGGCCCAGCAATGTTTTGGTGCTACTTACGAACCACTTTTCCTGGTTCGGAGCTGGTGCTTTGTGTGTCGAAAGACAAAGAACTGATTTGAAACTAGGCTCTGGCTCCGAACCAGCACTCAAACTGCCTTGGTGGAAAAGGGGTATGTGTGTTGGGATTTATCTGACTTCTGTGACATGAGACAGCTAGCAGATGGTTGGTTTAGCCAGTCTGTCTGCTTCCTGACCTGGGCCGTAGTTTGTCATGTTTCAGCTCTAAGACTATGTGCCATATTACTAGAGAAAAGAGCAGCACCAACCCAGGACGGATGAATACCATCTCTTCAACAGGTCAGGTCTGCCCCAAAAACGTTTCCAATTGTCTATGAACCCTATATTATTCTGCGGACACCACTTAGACAGTTAGCAGATTATCATCAATGGCTGGCTATCTCATCACTCCGATGAACTGGAAGGGAGCCAGAGCAAATTACAGTGTCTGACATCGTACTTGTGAGTTCATCATTAGTGCCATTGTGAATAATAATGGTTTAAATGTAGGACTGCTTATTTTTAAACAAGGCATAACTCTGGAACAATACAATTATTATATAAACTTTGATTTAATCTAGATTTAAAAAATCCTTATTGGTGCAACCCACCCTAACATTCACATTATTCGCAGAATAATTAATAAACTGGTTTGAAGAAATTGATGTTCAGCTCCATCTTCTGCAGGGTTATTATCATTAAATAAACCTGAGATTATAAAAAAAATGTGTTACTTGAAATAAAATAAATGTTAACTGAAATAAATTAATAAAAAATAAAAAATCTGTTTCTGGTGTTTGTTTCTAACTAGGAAAATATAAATCTAAAGTCTATAAATAAATATATTTATTTATATAAATAAAATATAAATAGAGAGATAGACTTTTTACTTTTAATCTATTTACATTTGTTTTTCTTTTACAGTTAAATGTATGTGAAGCATTGAGTGATGCTCTGAGAGAGGGATCACTCTAGTGATCACCTCTGATGAATATTAAAGTGGAAATGTTGCTATTTTAAAAACTAATGGCAGGTTACGGGATGTGTTTTGTCTGAAGAATCAGAGCTGTCTTTAATCTCTAGCTGCAGGATATGAGAGGAAATCTGAGTTCACACGAGATTCTGCTGAGTTTGAATGGAAGCAGTAACTGGAGACTGTGGTGTCGTGTTAGTGGGACTTCCGTCAAGAACTGCAGAGCCATGCAGTGAAACATGAGAGCCTTCACAGCTTCAGCAGGTCATTCAGTGCTGCCCTCTGTAGGAGGAGGATAACAGTGAAGCCTGTCTGTCTGTCTGTCTGTCTGACTGTCTGTCTGTCTGTCCATCTATCTGTCTGT